>NW_027070018.1:329760-373808 GCF_002906115.3 Quercus suber | reverse complement strand
CTCTCTCTCTCTCTCTCTCTCTCTCTCTCTCTCTCTCTCTCTCTCTCTCTCTCTCTCTCTCTCTCTCTCTCTCTCTCTCTCTCTCTCTCTCTAGATTTATTTATTGAATAATGACAATACTGGCACGAAACAGTTTAGAAGTGTAATGTGCAATCTTTATTTTTTAAAAAAAAAGTATATTAAAATATCTTTCTTATTAGTCCTTAAAATTTCAAAACTTTTCAATTCAATCCTCAGTTAAATTGTCATCCACTGCTACTGTTAAGACCCCAAAACGTACAACATGGTTTTGGCCTGATTTTAAATTTTATTTTATTATTTATTTCTTAGTTTAAAAAAACTTTAATTAAAAAAAACCATTAAAAAAAAAAAAAAACCCCAAGTAACCCGAAACTCAAGAACAAAAAAAAAAAAAACCCACCCCAAAAACAAATCCCTAACCCGATAGAAAGAGAAAGAGATTGAGAGAGATCTCTTATACATTTTCAAAGAGGGAGAAAGAAATTGACGTGATCAAAGATTATATCCAAGAGACGAAGAAGCTCCAATTTAATGGTAGGCTACTTCGTCTGTATTACTGTGCTGACATTTTCAAAGTTCAAACGTGCAGTGCAGGACGCATTTGAAAGTGATATGGAGGACAATTCACACAATAGATAGACTAAAATGTACTTAGGGAAACCATTTAATAGGTTATGACAGACTAATAAAGATGGCTTTTAGAGAGTGAGGATAAGGAAGAGTTCAACGAAGAGAATGACCGAGACAAAAGCCATCTGCTAATGAGTGGAAGAAAGTTGAAAGCATTTGTATACAATTATTAGAGAGTTTATATAATGCAGCATAAGCTTTTCTTTGAAACAAAAAGATTCAACGGCATGCATGCATCTATCTTCAGAATCTTCGAGAGGTAAGGGCAAATTTGACTAAGGGGACTAATTCTTTAGACAGTTTTATTAGAGACATGGCTACAGAAATGCATAAGAGGTCTCTCAATCTCTCAATTTATTTCTCTCTCTCTCTCAAACTGTTGGGTTAGGGATTTTTTTTTTTTTCCCTTCAAAATCGGTTAGGGACAACATTTTTTTTTTTAAATTTACGTTTTCTAAATTAAAAAATAAATAATAAAATAAAAAGTAAATATTAAAATCATGCAAAAATATCGTTGTGGGGGTATTTTTTGCTTCAAGACCAAGAGCTAGACCAATTGGAGCCTAGGCAATTTTTGCTCTTGTCCCACATGGAAAAGAAAGCCTCCCTCTTCATGACATATAAGGGATGAACCAATGAGAAAGAGTACCACTAAGGGAAGATGGAGGCTTTCTTTTCCATGTGGGACAAGAGCAAAAATTGTCTAGGCTCCAATTAGTCTAGCCCTTGGCCTTGAAGCAAAAAATGCCCCCACATTCGTCTTTTTTGAGGTTTTAACGGAAGACTTAAATTGAGAGATTTTGAAATTTAGAGAACTGAAATAAACAAATATAAACTTAAAAAACTGAAATAAAAAGTGATGAAACTTATATGATAGGTTTTGCATTTTAACTAAATTTTTTTTAAAAAAAAAATTCATCCAATAACAGATATTTTTTAAACTTTGATAGTTTTTATTTATTAGTTCCCAAAAATTATGTGACAACTAACATATGGACCTTATTATCCTCTGTTTCTTTCGCATCTTACGTTCACCATTCTCCATTCACCAGTCAAAAGTCTTTCTCCTCAGTCTCACATACTCACTCACTCTCTCTACTCATCTATGTCTGATCCCTGCAAGTAGTGCCTTCTTTGGTCCATTAACCTAATTCACTACACGCCGGTTGCAAACACAGCTCGTATTCACTTCCACTCTGCTGTAGATATTCAGAGCATGAGTTCGTGAAAAATCATTCAAAATTTGTAGCATCCTCACTCCTCCTCGGTAATTTTTTTTATCTTCTTTTTTTTTTTGGAAAACAATCTGTGTCTGAGAAAATTTGGGTTTTATTTTTATTTGTCTCTTTTGTTTTCTTATTTGTGTTTTACTTTTATAGTCATAGACCAGCATCACTTCAGTTCATGTATATCTGGTCCGTGCTACTGTGATTGTGAAAATCTATGTATGTGTTTGTATTATTATTATCTACTATCTTCATCTTTTCATTTCACTTTGTGTTCAGTTGGCTATGTCTTCATCTGTGGATATCTCAACACAAACCGATGAATTCTTGACCTTTGAGAACATCATTGCCACCCTGCTTGCTCGTCTTTCTGCACTCAAGGGCTCTGTCCCTCAATCCAGCAGCAGTAACAACAATAGTGGCAGTAATGATCTCAACAACGACAACACCACTATCGCCGCCGCCGCCACTGACAACGGTCATTCACTTAACGAAGAATGTCTTGTTACACACAACCAATTTGATAAGTTACAGAGAGATCTCAATCAAATTAAAGAAGCTTTCCGCAAACTGAAGAATTTTGAGCACGATTGTTGTAGAATATTGAATTCTGCCTTGATGACATCTCCAAGATAGTTGTAGAAGCTTCTAATGATGCCTTCCCAATTCGAGCCAAGCTTAGTGCAATAAAAAAAAAGATGCCTTGAAGTCGAAGTTGAACATTCCATCATTGCCACCCAAACTGTCTACTAAATCGAGGCCAACTAATGGGTCCAATCGTGTGGTTAATGAGTTCTGATCTTACATATGAATCATAAGTTTGTATGTAGCTACGCTTTCACTGAATTTAAGGAAGTTTTTGAGAACCTTGATATGAGGCTGAAGCTTTGCTTCTTGTCTTTTGCTGTTCTTCCGGAGGATGTGGTAGTAAAGAGGAGGCTACTGATAAATTGGTGCGTCGGAGAGGGTTTAGAGGATCCTCCAAGTACTGAAGAAAAGAGAGCTGAAGATGTTGCTGATGAGATCCTTAAAGAACTTGAGCTGAAGGGCTTTATTGAGCCTGTTAAGGAAAGGTGCAAACTGAACAGGTTTAAGATGCAGCCTTTGGTGCACTATGGGTTATTATGCTTGCCCAAGAGGCTGGGTTCTTTGATTGTCATTTTAATGGGATTCCAACTGTAAATTCTTCCCGGTGTAACAGGGTATGTTTAGTGAAGGATGAGGATGGAACTTTGGAGCAAATATTGAAAAATAGTCCTAATTCAGATCAGGAGAAACTGCAAACCATATTCAGTGTTAATGAGAGTTTCCCTGATCTCAGATTTGAGTGGTTTGCAAAGCTGAAAAATGTAAACATTTGTTGAGTGGTTTTCAAGGATGAAAAATGTCAATGTTCTTTATTTGGGAAGGTGGAGAAGCTCAGATTAGCATCACATTGTAAGGGAAGGCTCACTTGAGAATCAAATTGAAGTAGAAAGCACTGAGTTCTTAAAAGGGTTGAAGATTATGAAATGTTTAAGGCTTTTATGCCTGCAAGGAATTTCTAGAATTGAAGAGTTTCCCAATTCCATTGGCAAGATAACAAATTTGAGGATTTTAGATCTCAAAGCCTGTCACAATCTGGAGGCACTTCCAGATGGGATAGCGTTACTCAAGAAGCTGTCACACCGGGATATTCAGAATGTTACTTGTTTTGTATGCCCAAGGAGATAGCCTCACTTTCAGAACTACGAGTCCTTAAGGGGTTTGTAGTTGGTAATTTGGAAAGCAACAGAGAATAATTACCTGGGCCTGCCACAAAAATTTCTTGGGCGAATTTGTTTCCCTCAAAAGAGAAACTCATGCACTCTTGAAGATTTGATAAAATTTACGAAGCTAAGAAAGTTGAGCATCAATACAAGCAGCAAGGCTTTCCTACAAAGGAAGAGCTAGAGGCTCTAAAAAAGTTGAAGGCGTTGTGGAAGCTAGCAATACCCTGGGGTGTCAACAGTAACTGCAAGAGAAAGGTCTCAAACTGAGACACCAGGACATCTTAGAAACCTGGAGAAACTTGAACTTCAAAGCTTTTCTGACTATTACACCCAATTGGCTGATGCCTGGAAAACTGAAGAGCCTAAAGAAACTTTACATAAGAGGAAAACTCATTAATTTAGGGCAAATGCAAGAGGAAAATAATAAGTGGACCGTGGAAATTTTACGTTTGTGAGTACTTGGATCATTCCCAAAGTTGATTTTCTTGGAGAATTTCAAATGCCCTAAACTCACTTCATACCCATGCGATGATTGTGGGGTGTGGCCGAAGCATTGAGCAATGTCCGCAATGCATTATGAATTCACCCTGGTTGCTTCTTGTTCAAAGATTGAAAACATCAAACTGTTGTATGTTTATGATTTTCTTGCATACAGTTTTAACCGGACCTTTGTGAATCATTTTAAGTTAATTTAATTGCACTATTCAGAGCATAAATCAAAGTTTTTCCCCTAAATTTTATGAGTTCTAATAAATTGCTGTTTCCAATTTGTCTTGTTTATTGATCAATAGAAGGTTGTATTGCAGTAACAGTCATCCACTGTGGTGCCAGTAACTAGGAAAAAACATTGGACGACTTAAAGGAAGTGATGTTGGACAAAGTTTCATAGTAGTGACATTAGGTTCTAGAGACACAACAGGTAACAGCGTAATAGAGGGCAATTAAAAAGCTTCCAAAACTCCCTTGGTTGTCAGTCGGTTCCTCTTATTTTACAGATAAATCCAATGACCAAGGTTATGATCATATCAGAAGGGCAGCCAGCACAAAACCTATTGTCAAGTGCTTAACAAAAAAATCTAATGTGTTAATATGACCCCATCTATATGTTTATTAATCAAACAGTAGAAGTTGAACAGTCTTTCTAGTTGCACACAGTCTGCAGCATGTCTGTCATCCGAAAGGCATCTAATTTCTAACTCTAAATTCAGTTATGTGAATTTGATGCTACATCTTGTTCCAGTATGTGTTCCTGAGATGAAATTGTTAGACTTTTATAAGTTGGGTTTTACTAATGTATGCCGGGCATATAATAAACTAATTTATAAAAGTTGTTATGGAAAAATGAAAGAAATAACTCACTTTTTTTTTTTAATATAGTTTTTTCAATTTTTTTGTAAAAAGTTTCCTAAAATTGATAACTAATATCTGCGCATATATTAACCGGACTCTTGTAACTCTAATGTTAGGTCAAGTACATCGTGGTGTGTGTTAAGCGTGTGGTCCAAGAGGACAAGAAATTTGAACGCATTAACCTTTTATAAAGTACAAGAAATTTGACCACATTGACTTGATGGTTGCTGACAATAATATTTCAACTGATGAACAATCTCTGATTCCATGTTTTCCATCTAAAAGTAGTCCAAACAACTGCTTGTTAGATTCAGAAATTTAAGCTGCTACATCTTTGTTATGTTCAATTGTACAGCTAATAATGAACGTAAGTAGGGTATTTATAATATACTTGGGCTAACCTTACAAGAAAGATCTTAGCATGCCATCATTGAGCTTTAACTCAAATGAACCCTCCTTGTTCTTATAGAGCCTAAACAACACCTTATACTGTGGAAACCAATTTGCTTTACATATTGTTGCTACTCCAATTTTTCAGCACGAAAAGCACATTGAGTTTATTAGCTATATACCACAACTGCCACCCAACTTGCAGATGTTTTTAAAAGGCTGCTTTACATGCATTGAGTTCCAGTTCCTTCACTTTCCATCTTCAGGGGAGTACTATAGAAATTAGCTTCAGTACAAGAGAAAGACTCCTCCATCCTTATCAAGTTATTATTTCCGAATAGTTTCATCTTTATTTTCACATCTTTACCTCATCTTTTTTTTTTTTTTTTCCCCTTTATCTTATTATTGATATATTTTTATTCATTTCTACTGTATCATGTAAACATACCAATCCAATACGTATATATAAATAAAAACCATCAATAAATAATACTTTAACGCTTTTTCACATATTCAAATTTTATCAAGAGCTATTATTGTGAGTTCTAGTTTGTTTAAGTGATAAATTTTTTGTCTTCGCTTTAAAGATTTGAATTCAAAGTCCACTTACACAAAAAATGAAACATCCCTCAATGACAAAGAGTAACCATTATGGACATAAGCGGAGGGAGGGGGGGCTAGGGCCATGGCCCCCTTGGATTTTCCAAAAATGCCCCATCCCCCTTTATTTAATGATAAAATTTTTAAATATTAAGTAAATTTTAGGTGGTGGCTCCCTTTCATTTAAAGAAAAAAAAAGTATAAATGCTCTTTAATTTATTATTGTTTCTTTTATTTTTCTTTTAGTATTTAATTTTTTTGTGATATATAAGTCATTAATTTAGGAGAATTTAAAGTAGAAGTTAATAAAAATATATAAGTAAATCTGTTTAACAAAATATTTTTGTTGTTTTTCATAAATAGTCATACACACACATAGATATATATATATATATATATAGAGAGAGAGAGAGAGAGAGAGAGAGAGAGAGAGAGTTAAAGCTATTAGAATACAATGATATATTTTTGGCATAGCCCCCTTGAGAAAAAATTTTGGCTCCCCCATTTGATTATGAAAAAGGGAGGATAGAAAATAAGGGAGAAAAATTTGATTTTATGGGTGTTTGGTTGGAGAGAAAGGGAGGATAGAAAATAAGGGAGAAAATTTTGATTTTATAGGTGTTTGGTTAGAGAGAAAAGGAGGATAGAAAATTGGTAGAGTCTAGGTATTTTCTCCCCTAATCCACCAGAATTCTATCTCTCTAATTTGGACAAAAGATAGAGAGAGAGAAGAATAGTTACAGTCAATAACTGAACTACCCCTCCTCCTCTCATGTGGACTTGTTACTTTTTCACTTTTTTTTTTTCCTTCCTGAGCATGGACCTGGTTGCTATTTCACTACCCTATTTTTTTTTGGCTTTTCTGTGTGGACTGGACCTGGTTGCTTTTCCCTTCTTCTTTCTATAATTTTGGTCGTGTTACATATTTTGTTTTGTTCTTTTTTTATTTTGGTTTAACGGTGAATTTTAAAAAAAAAATTTCAGGCATAGTTTTTAGTTTTTAATAAATTTGGGTGATTGGGCTTATTTATTTTTTGGTTGTTTGACACTTTTTTGTTTTAATTGAACATCATTTTTTAATAAGAACATGTGATTAAATTTATACAAACTCATTTTTTCAATCCCTCAACTTTTCTACCCTCAACCAAACACAAATGTGAGAAATTAAAATCTTTTATATCTTCCCACTTTTCTATCCCTCCAACCAAATGGACTCTATAAGTTGAAATTCTATCACATCTAAAAAATTGATATTAAAAAAAAAAAAAAAAAAAACTATCACATGTGCGTTAGGTGCCTAGTCTATCTTAAGAATGATGCTTGTAATTTGTAAACCACAAAAGCACATTCTTCAAAAAAAAAAAAACTCTACGATGGGTATGAACTTTTTTTTTTTAATCCCAAACCATAGTTATGAACTTATTAATCAAATATTTATCTATAAGGAATGTCAAATTTATAATTGAAAATTTGTTTGCCAATTAAATTATTATGAGCAAATGTCCATTAATTAATTAATTATTCAGCTCTCAATGATAAACATTTAATTTTTTGTTTTACAATTTAACAATTTATTTTACATAATTTTTTTACTTGCTCTTAATAAAATATTGTAACCCATAAATATCATAAAACTCAGCACATCTTCAGTAACATATATTCCTTATCATTGTTAGTTAGCTTTTCCTTTTTATAGCCCAAGATTGGGTTCAAGTTAACTCATTTTCTGCAACCTTCTAAAAATCAATCAACCATTTCTCTAATATATCCAGCTCATCAAAACCAATAGAAACATGGGCCTATTAGAACTTGCGCTGGATTACTTGGATTGGCTCATTAGCACATGTACTCCATTTCTTGCATCGTGATCTGACGCTACGCGGTTCAAATACATATAAAAAACTCTAACATCATTCCCAAAGTTGATTTTCTTGGAGAATTTCAAATGCCCTAAACTCACTTCATACCCGTGCGATGATTATGGAGTGTGGCCGAAGCATTGAGCAATGTCCGCGATACATTATGAATTCACCTGGTTGTTTCTTGTTCAAAGATTGAAAACATCAAACTGTTGTATGTTTCTGATTAATTCTCTTTCAGTTTGTCCCTACACAATCATGTCTGTGTTTTCTAGTTGCACACAGTTTGCAGCATGTCTGTCATCTGAAAGGCATTTGATTTCTAACTCTAAATTCAGTTATGTGAATTTGATGCAACTAGCTAGTTCAGCAAATTGTGTTAGACCTTTACAAGTTTTGTACACATTGACCTTGATGGTTGCTGACAATAATATTTCAACCGGTGAACAATCTCTCTGACTCTGCATGTTTTCCATCTAAAAGTAGTCCAAACAGCTACTTATTAGATTCGGAAAGTTTCAGCTGCATCTTTTTTGTGCTCAATTGTACAGAAAATAATGAATGTAAGTGGGTTATATACAATATACTTGGGCCTCTTGGATCACATCTTTAACACACACCCGCAATATACTCGGCCTAACCTTGCAAGAGCATACAATATATATACTTGGGCCTTTTGGACCATATCTTCAACACACGCCCACGATATCTTTAACAATGGTTTAACCTTACATGTGCCTCATTTAAGGACTGGCACCTAGATCTAGATGTTACTATCCTTGGATTGACAAAGTGCAACTTATGGAGTTCCATTATTGAGCTCTAATTCAAGTGAAACCTCCATGTTCTTACAGAGCTTAAACAACACCTTATACCGTGGCGTGGAAAATCAAGTTTATTTACATATTGTTGCTACTCCAATTTTTCACGAGCACGAAAGCACAGTGAGTTTATTTTCCATATACCACAACTGCCACCCAACTTGCAGATGTTTTTACAAAGCTGCTTTACTTGCATTGATCTTTACTTGCAATGACTTTTTTTTCACATCTTTACCTCATCTTTTTGTTTTTAATTTAATTTCTTTATTTTTATTTTTGATGTTTTTTCACTCATTCCTACCATAATACATGCAAACATGCCAATCCAGTACATATATATAAATAAAAAACCATCAATAAATAATACTTAACTCTTTTCCACACATTCAAATTTTATGAAGAGCTATTATTGTTAGTTATAGTTAGTTTAAGTGATAAATTTTTTGTCTTCGATTTAAAGATTTGGATTCAAAGTATGCTTACACCAAAAATGAAACACCTCTAGGTGAAATTCTATCTCATCTAAAAAATTGATATTAAAGAAAAAAAAAGAAAAGAAATAACAACTACTAAAACATGCGCGTTAAATTCTTATATGAATTCAACGATAAGTATGAACATTTTTTTAGCCTAAATCATTGTTATGAACTTATTAATCAAATATTTGTAAGGAATGTCAAATTTATAATTGAAAAAGAGTTTGGCAATTAAATTATTTTGTGCAAATGTCCATTAATTAATTAATTATTCAGCTTTCAAAAGATAATTTTTTTATTTTATTTTACAATTTAACAATTCATTTTATATAATTTTTTTTACTAGCTCTTAATAGAATATTGTTACCAATAAATAACAATGATGTTAAATCCGTAAGTAATCCGCGCATGTGACGAGTTCACACTACACACCTTAGTCATTCTTTATTTTGTAGATCCAACAATTTGGAAGAGTGTAGAACAACAATTAATTTACATTTAATTAGCCATTCAAATCAGGTAGGTGACACCTTCTCTCAAAAAAATAAAAAATAAAAGATAGGTGACACTCTCACAACGATCATACATGGCCAAAACCTTATTAGATGCATCTCTCTATCTCTCTCTCTCTCTCTCTCTCTCTCACTTTTTTTTTTTTTAAAAATAAAGTCAAGATTTCCATTTCAATGGAAGCTTTCAAACATTACATCTGCAGGTCTTTGAGCACTAGATGCTCAATATGTAGAGGTTCATCTTCATTAGAAAATAAAATTAACAAATATGCGCATATTTGTCTTTTTTTTTCTTTTTTCTTTTTTCTTTTTAATGAACGTCGGCATGTTTGTCTTTTTTTATGAACGTCCGCATGTTTGTCTTCTCAAGCATTTTGCATTGTCAATTTGTCTTTATATATAAAAATAAATAAATAAATAAAATATTAAAAAGAATCCACTTGCATTATTTTTACAATTAAGATGATTTATTTTATATTCTCTTGTTTGAAAAATCAAACAATTAAATTATTTGAAACTAAAGCACACGGTTAGATGTTTTGGTCCTCACTCTCTCAAATTCATCTTGATGAAAAAATAAAAATAAAAATTCTCCATTTCTACTGCTTGTTTTTTAATAATAATATTTATAGTTTCTATAACATTATTCAAAATTATTTGTTGGACTACACTTCCGTGGAGCATGTTATAACTTATAAGTTTCATTTAGAAACATGACCCTTGCCTGGGTGGTGGTATACAATGTAATCATGGTATGTAAATATCCCTCTCATATGGAAGTGGACTCTATAAGGCTATCCATATTCAAGACACTAAATGAGGAAAAAGTGTCATTAGCAAAACTTAATGGCACCAAATATATAAAGAACTTTTGGAATATATATACATTTATAACGAGGGTGTCTATATCTCTTAGAGCACCCGGCGGTTCCTCTGGGCATGTGTTTTCTATGCGTTCCACACACACTAGGCAATTAGGCAAACCCCTTGAGATTGAGGAACAAAAATCCTTTATTTCTTTTGAGTGTTTCACTTTATATTTCACCCAAGTATAATAGGTTATGGATTTTGTAGGGTCTAATTTTGCAGCCCAAGCCCAAGAATGAGGGGTTATGAGCCCAATGAACCCAAGACAATGAATTTGTAGAGAGTGGGCGAAAGAGCTAGGCTGGGCGCGAATTAAACAGCGATTGATTATAGTGTTTAAGGATTCATTGACACAAGATCATGCTCATCTTCTTTGACAAATATCTGTCCGAAGAAGTATGTTATTGAATGTAAGGTGATTACAATTCTTGGAACTACAGTAAAATTGTCTAATTCTTCTCTCCACCTTTTTTCTCCTCCCCCATTATCAGAGACCTCTTTTGCTTATATAGCACCCTCTCCCATCATCTTCATCGTCCACCTGTTCTTCATCTAAGCATCCACTTGAGTGCATATCCCATCAAGTATTCTCTTTACCCCTCCGTGAGTGGTAGTAGCTGAGATTACACTGTTCAGGGGTCTTCTTCACATTAATGCGGCTAGAAAAGCAGATGCAGTGCATTTAATGTGGTGATGGCAGCTTTTCCTTGAGATATTTTCTCGTTCTAACTATCCCCAGACGTGCCCAGTGCTTATTTTTGTCGTTGGGATTGCCTAAGAGTCCATTTGGATCTTCTATTCGTTGGCTGGGTCGAGACTATTTGCGTCCGAGGAGTGTCAACTCTTCGGACAAAAGGTGACCTCTTCGGATGCTACTCTTCCATTACTTTTGGGTTGGCTGCGTTCAGATGAATTCTACCCCGACCTGCTATTATTTTTCGGACGTACAGTACTCCTCAAGACAGGGCTCCCAGCCCAATAGGTATGTCTGGGCTTTTGCCCCCCACAGATTTGATTTTGTTTTTCTTTTATACTTTGGTTATTTTTTAATAAAAAAAATGACACGTGACAAACTGTGGCTACACATAAATGGTCTTTATAGTAATAAGTTGGAGGAAAATACCTCCAAACATGTTTGGAGTCAGTTTTTAATATATATATATATATAATACACTTTACACCCTATAATTGTCACTTTTTAGTTTAAATAAATTAATAAAAGAATCTTTAAAATTATTTTTTAATGTAGAAATATGAAAGGATTTCATTTTGAAAGGGTTAACAAATTTTTTTTTAAAAGGATTAAAAATTTAAAATGAGGTGTTATCAAAGTTCATATATTTATATGATAAATTTTAAATTTAATGGAATAAAATGACAAGTGATCAAAATCATAGGATGGCATGTGTGTTTTTGTCTCTAATTATTTTTGGAAAAAAAATTTGAAAAATGGCTGTTTGAAAATAAAACTTTTTTTTCATTAACTATTCATAATTCAAATTTGTGCCAAACATTTTCTACGCAAATATCCATAAACAATTCATATTTATAAAATAGTTTAACCGATAAATAAAAATGATATTATACTTGTAAGTAATCTGTGCATCTCACGGTTCACACCTTATTAGTCATCGTCCTTAATTTTGCAAATCCAACCATTCGGAACAGTTGCGGACCAACAATTAATTTAAAATTAATTTGTCATTCAAACCGAGGGTTGTGACAACAATCAATCGTGGCCAAAACCTTGCGCTTTAAAACGACAGAATCACATGCTTAGATGCTTTAGATCGACACAAACAGACATTCTAGCATCTTATTACTTTATTTTTTTTTATTTTTTTTTATAAGACTTATTACTTCATTATTTCAAGTCAAAGTCGCCAAGTATTGATTCGAGACTAAGAAGTCATTGTTTTATGGTGTTAGGTGTATTGGATAAAAAATAACTTGAATTAATTATAAAAGGTAAGAGTTAACATAGATTGAAATAAAGACATTGGTTTAGGAAGTATGTTTAGAAGGATAAAAATTAAATATTGAAAGCTTGAAAATGTGTTAAAAATACAAGAACGGTTTAGACCCTTAAATTAAATATTACGGCTCGATAAATTTTACTCTAACTTATACTAAGTGCGAAATAAAGTAAATGCGAGCGAATAAACAAACTAACTACTTTAAGCCATAATTATTAAAACACAGCAGTAAAATGAAAGCTAAAATAGTAGGAAAAAAGAATGCAAATACAAGATAACACGGCGATATGTTATCGAAGAGGAAACCGAAGTACTCGACGTAAAACCTCTCCGCTGCCCTCCAAGCAGTAAATCGATTCGTTAGACAATCAGTTGGGATACATTAGTATCAAGAGACTCTCCAAGCCTAATCTACCCGATGCACTTAAGCCCTCCAAGCTCTTATTCCAACAAGGCTTCTTGGAACCATGTCTTGTCTAACTCTCTGGATCCTACAATATGCCCGATTGTATCCGCTAAAGTCTGGCTTTTTCCAATGCTTTCCAGCAGCACCAAAGCCTTACTTGACACTCAGAATCGGTGTGGTAAGTGTTTAGACTATCAACCTCTCAAGTGTATGGAAATGGAGAAATAAGAGTTGAGGAAAATCCACAATGAATTGTGGGTATAACAATCTCTAACTCTCAAGATTTGTAGTTAGGATTTTCTCTCAGAAGCACTCTTTAACATCTGTGTGTAATGTGGGTATATATAGTGTAGGTACAGATAATGTGTATCAGAAATGACAGTTCAGCAAAATAGAATGTTTCGCAGGTATCTCGAGGGAAGGCTTTACCTACGAAACACTCGCGAAAATCAACTGTCTCTATCCTGTCCTGACTCTTCGTATTCCAATCATGTGCTGGGCACATGCATTACTTCGCGGGAAGCTTACTCTCGAGCTACACGTGAAAACAGCTTTAGTCTTCAATTGCCTTGAGTCTTCATACTCTCTTTTTCTCACACACAACTCTTACAAATAAATCCCACATCAAATACAGGGTACATAAGATTGAGCATAATTATAATCAAATTTGGCACAGAATTAAAACCAACATAAACTAGTTGTAAATTACAACTTTACAAATACAAACTTGGTTGTATATGGTCTAGGGCTACAACTCCTATTAAAAAATATTAATATAATTACATATTTTGAAAATCTTACCGTTAAATTATATGTTCTTTATATTTACCAACACATATGTTAAATTTCTTGCTAATAAGATATTATTTATTATTCAATTTATAAATTTATTTTTTATGCAAGATTTTAGACTATAAAAACTTTGAAATTTAAATAATTGATTAATGATATAGTTATTGATTTTTTATTTCCTAAAAAAATTTCAAGCATTGAAAATATAAGAAGAAAATATAATCCAATAGTGGATTTGTCAAAATTCAAAACCAATAAAAAATATGAACAAAATTTAGCTAGTAAATTGGTTTAATCTAAGGTTACAACTTTACTCAATATCTTTTTCTTTGAGGTAAATTCTATGCTTGTAAAATTTCTAGAAAATTAAAGAGTAATAACTATGTCATCAATAAATTGTTTAAATTACAAGTCTTGGTAATTTAAAATTACACATAAAAATATTATTGTGCACCCTTGGTGCGATGGTCACTCCACAAGTATAAAATGTTTGTGGGGTATGGGGGGTAAGGGATGGAGTTTAAGTTTCCAGGAGGGAGATTCACACACATATATACTTAGATTAGGTTATAGTAGAATTTTATCTTGTATAAAAAAAGAAAAGAAGGTATGCATAAAAATATAATTTTATAGATTCTATTGTAAATAATATTCGATTGACACAAAATTTGACATGTATATTAAAAGCGTAAAAAAAAAATGCAATCCAACCGTTAGATTTTGAAAATATGTAATAATAATAATGATATTGAGTAAGGTTGTAGTTTTAGGTTATAATCAATTTTATAGCTAAACTTTGTCCAAAAAATATTAAGTGGAGTTGGAGTCTTAAAGTACAATCATGATTGTTGCCTAACTTTTTTATTTATAAACTTTTTAGGAGAAAAGAAAAAAAAACAATTACTTTTATTAATAAATTTTTATATATATTTTTTAAGAAAATCAAAATTCTTAAAATTGGTCTGTTAATAAATGTCTTAAAATTACCACTTAATCGAACCCTAGATTTTTTTTTTTTTTTTTTTTGAGGAAAAAAAAAAAGGGGATTCGCGTGTAGCAGTCATTGTCCCACGCCCCATGGTACAGTTGGGTAAGCCCATGGGTACCACCAGCTCGAACTGGAGCTCGGAAACTCTAGTTAATTGACCGAACCCTAGTTAATTGAACCAAATGAGAGGGAGTACCAATAAATTTTGGTAACGCTGAAGTCGACAACCCACGTGAAACGAAATGGGCATAGCCTATCTCTCCTCCCCCAAAAACTGGGCATAATCTCACCGTTATGTCCAAAAGCTGTTTTATTTACTATTATTTTTTTCTTAAAATATGATTATTGGTCTTGGTACGTGTTGTAAGCATTCAAGCCATTGAGATTCTACAAGAGCCAGTAGTTTTGATTATTGGTCAAAGAAGGCGAAGCCCAAGGTTGAGCCGAATACTTCAATATTCTCAAGTCCCAACTCACCTAACCCATATTTTAATTTGAAGTTCTGTTTGTTTTTTTTTTCTGCAAATTTATTTGATCTATTTCTTGTTAATGTATTTTTATATTATAATTATAATCTACATTCTGTTGTTTCTCTTGTGCGTCAATATTCACTTGCAAATAGGAACAAAAATTTTGGTATGATTGATACTTTAATTGATGTAAATAATAATAATAATAATAATAATAATAATAAACCTCAGTTATGTGATAATTTAGGGATAAATACTTTTTTGTTTCTTGCCTTTGGATCATTCTTCATTTTAGTGAATTCCCACAATTTTTGGACTTTTATTCTGGTTTCTAAATTTGTAAAATCATTTTCAATTTATTCCCTACCATCATCTCACTAACGATTAAAGGTGTTTCAGAGTTCTTACTTTGTTATATTTTCATCAATCAATAAAATTTCTATATTTTAACTTAAAAAAAAAAAAAACTATTCATAATTCTAAATTGTGCCTAAATTTTTCTGCACAAATGTCCAATTGTCCATTCATTAATCAATTAATTACTTAGCTTTCAATGATAAACCTTTTTTTTTTTTTTGGTTCTACAATTAACGGTTCATATTTATAATATATTTTAAGCGATAAATAACAATTATGTTATCCTCGTAAGTAATCCACGCATCTCTCTGGTTCACACCTTAGTCATCGACTCATCGTCCTTAATTTTGCAGATCCAACAATTTGGAATAGTTGCAAAACAAATATTAATTTAAATTTAATTTGTCATTCAAGCTGCAGCTAACATAGTCACAACAGTCTTTCATGGCCAAAACCTTAGAGCACATTGGGGGGTGTAAACACCCTCCACTTGCTATTTTACATCCCAAGAGAGCAAAAACCCATTTTATCCGGATTTGTATACCTAAAAAAAATAATATTTAATCTTGTGGTAGTGTGTGAAGAGAAAAGATAGTTGGAGGAAAGAGAAAGATAAGAATATTATTATTATTTTATTAGGTTGTTTGTATTATTTTATTGGGTTGTATATAAAAATAAAAACTAGGATGTAGGGTAAGTTGTAAAATGAGTTGATAAAATAGGATGTAGGGTGAGTTGTAAAATGAGTTTGTATAAATTTACTCGTATACCTTTATTAAAAAATGATGTCCAATTAAAACCAAAAAAGTGATAAACAACCAAAAAAAAAAATCAATCACCTAAATTTATTATAAAAAAAAAACTCATGTCCATAAAATAAATCACATCTAAACAAAAAAAAAAAAAAAGGCAAAAAAAAAAAAATACTGGACAAGCCTGCCCAGTAACAAAAAGAAAAAAAAAAGAAAAGGCAGGCACGTCCAGAAAGAAAAGAAAAGAATGAAAAAAAAAAGGCAGCAACATCCGGTGGAAAAAAAAAAAAAAAAAAAAAAGGAAAAAAAAAAAAAAGGTGTGAAGGAAAGTATAGTGGATGAATTTATTGCACTTGGGCATTTTTGTCTAAAAATGAAGCACAATTTTTCTCTTGTAGTTTTTTCTTCATTTTGGAAGGAAAACTTTTTTGTGAGCCTAAAGAGAAAATATTTGGGTCTCATAATTTATTTTCATTCCTTCCCACCCAACTAAACACACTCAAAAAAGTTATTATTTTCATTTTCTCTCCAAAGTTTTCTACCTACCCTATTTCACCTCCAAATAAACACACATTAAATAGGTTTTTTTTTTTTTTTTTTTTTTTTTTTTGCACCTTAAAATGATGCTTTATTTATTTTATGGCCAAAACCTTAGCATTTCCCTTGTTTTATTTTAGTTTTTTATTTTATTTTTTGAGAAACTAAAATGATGCTTGAAAACGACAGAAGCACATGGTTAGATGCTTTAGATCAACACAAACACAAACATAATACCATATAATATATTAAAAAAAAAAAATAGAAATCAATTCAGTATATAAACCAATATATTAAATTAAACTTCCTTCTTCACCGCTCATGTTGTAGACTTCGTCAATTGCTTTAAATTTGTGTGTTCGACCCCTCCCTGCCACTACAACTATACATTTAGGCTGATTTGGTGAAGGTGGATCAGAAAGGGTCTAAATAATTTGGTGATTGGTTTGGTTGGTATCTAGTACTTGACTATTATAATCTAACCCTCTTATTTTAATGGAATTCAACCAATTAAATCTACGTTACAACGCGTAGTCACCTACTAGCCTTTTGGCATGCGAATACGGAATATCCATGTGGAGTGCAAATATGATACTTTTTGATAATCGTGGAGTGCATGTATTATACTAAAGAATAATTGCAATAATGCTCAATAATATTGCGGCGAACACTTTAGGATCCACGCGGTTTCCTTTCCGAGCAGGGGGCATCAGTTACGGTTATTTTATTTCGTTCGCTTTTGACTTATAAAGCCCTCAGTTCTGTGAGATTCATGAGAAATTATAATATGTACGTTGTGGACAAGTTGTGGACAAGTGATGTAGTTTATCATTTTACAAAAAAAATTTCACCTATTTAAAATTGTTAGTTAGAATTTTTTTTTAAACAAAAATTAATTACTGACTCAGCAATTTTAAACAAGTGGAAGTTTTTTAGTGAAATGGTTGACAAATAACGTGGTTCACCAGATAACTCTATAATTTCTCAAGATTCAGGACATGTTTAGTTGTGTTATTTAAATAATAGTTTTTGTTGTTTAATTAACAAAATACGTATTTTTATAATTTTTTTTACTCATACGTATTTTCACAACACTTAAACAACATTACTAGAATAATACTACCAAACAAACAAGCCCTTAGAGGTTCTAGTTATTGTTGAGCAAGAAAGAATGGAATTGTGTCATTGTTTGGCTGTTGGCTATTGCAATCTTGAGTTTAAGGGGCGAGTGCGGAATGTAGATTATTGAAAACATGGGCATATCACTAAGAGATGTTTTTGGAGAAATGTGGTTTCAAGAAAGATATAGACGAGACATTGTATTGTGTACAAAAAAATGGTTTTGATAATTGAGCTGGATTTGAGGATGATTTTAATGAGCTAATTCAGATTAGTTTTTTCATTTTGGATTTTGCTGGCTTGATAAAAAGCTTTGTTTATGCTCATTTTTTAGTAAAAAACTTAAGCTCAAGCTCAACTATAGACACGGTTATTAAACGAGTCAAACTCAAACATAATAATGTATTCATGAACAAACTCGTGAGCATGAGTGCTCAAATTAATTATATATAACGTTATATAATTATATGTATACTTGTCTAATAATATATTTATATAAACTTGAAATTACATTGTATAAGTTAGTAAATATGTTTATGTAATATAAAATTATTATTTATAGTTTGTTCATAATATGAACAATTCATCTGTATTCAAAATTCATAAATTTGTGAAAGGATAAAACATTTTAGTAATGATTTTACTATATTTAGGAAAATAATAAGTTAACAATTAGCTCGTGAACAAGCTCGAGCTTGCTCAACAAGTAAATGAATTAAAATTGAACATATAATCTTATTAATTTGGTGATGAACTTGAGCTCGGCACGTGTTTGAAATAAAATTAAATGAATAAGCCAAAATTTTTAATATATAGAATGGCTCGGTTTGGCTTATTTACAGCCCTAGGTTTAGTGGAGATAACGATGATTATGGCCTTGGGTATTTTCCTCAATAAATTTCCTAAAAAAAAATGTTTAGGTGTGTTTGTTAGGTAGACTCCTCTAAGTCAAGTGATGGCCCTCGCAATGTGGATTGCATGGATAGGAATTACCTAATATTTTATTGTGTACCTTAAATCAATGCTAACAATAATACAAGAAGCCAAAATGTTGCGACAGCTTGAAATTTTTGGCATAAAAATATGTTATCTGCAGAATTATCAATTATGGCATGTCCTACCCGCTCAAGTTTCAGCTTTAGTTAAGTAGAAAAATGTTTGTTTAATACATACCGCATTATTATGTCATAGCAAGAGCTTCAATAATGAGTTTGCTTTTGGTGCAGATGGACCCTAATTGGCTCGGCTTTTGATGCAAGTTCAGGGAAAACACAGGAATACCATCTTTTGACTCAGTGGCCTTATCTATTTTTGCTTTCTCCTTTTGCTTTTGTTATTTGGATGTCTTTAAAATAAAAAAAAGGCAATTAGATTTTTGATATTACATTTGCTTTTATACTTGGAGAAGGTCTTATAAAATTCAAAAAAAAAAAGATCAATAATTAGATTCTTGATGAATCACTGTATACAAAGAAAATGAAAAAAAAACCATTTTTTTTTTTTTTTTACAAAAAAATGATTTGATATTTGAGGGGAAGGGATTTGAATCCTAAATGTCTTAATTGAAAATAGCAGATGTAAGTACTCGAGGACCGGGGAGGAAGTTGAAGAGTCAAAGTACTGGGTCGAGGCCCGAAGAGGAATAGGAAAGGTAGTGGCGTTAACTCGGGCACAACATCAAACATGGGTACGAGCATGGGCCCGAGGAGTGTTGACACCCGAGGAAGGAGATGGATCTGCTTAACATCATCTGGAGCTCTGTGGGATGAACTACAGACTAATAGAAATGAAGGTCGGTGGCAGACAAGTAGCAGCCGGTTTGGAGCTGCCTGTCCCATCCGTATTAAATGGTGTACACCAGCTTTACCAGCCACATTAAATGAGGAAGTGACCTGAACAGTGTTGGCTACAGCTATTTCAACTACTGTCGTCACCTATTTCAAGCACAACAGGAGACAGGTGTTGAAGAGGGGTGAATGCCCAGTAGAGATGAACGGAGCGAATGTAATGGGAAGGGGCTATAAAAGGAGGAGGCATGGGGATTTTTGGGAGAGTTTTTTTTAGCTGGCCATTATTGAGGATCCTCCATGAAAAATTACGCAGGTACCTAATCCTAAGGAAAAAGAGGGTTTTCTTCTAAATAGACATTTCTCAGGAAGTATCCATGCTTGTTGTGCTATTCCATCTCTTATAAATTCTATTGGTTTGGACCAAGTTTAATTAACTCAGTCCATTGTTTTGAGTGGGCTGTTGTGCCCATGCATTTTGGGTCCTTACAATAGAATATGTTAATTGAGCTATAATACTCTTGAATTTGAAATATTATTAAAAGTATGAATAATTGAGAAAGGAGAAATTGAGACATATCAAGTTAACACTTGTAGATAAGAAGAAGCCTACTTTGTTTACAACATTATGCCTTGTAAGTATATGTTACTGTCATGCATAGTAGTACCTAGGTTATAAACAAGCTACATTGACAAGTATAAAAAGTTCACAATTTTTCTTTTGGTTTCATTTTGAATAAGAGCTAAACTTGAGCTTGTTTACAAGTTATATTACTTTATTAACTCAATTTTTTAATTTCCCTCTCCATATAGTAAAAATTACGACTAATTTTTTTTTATCCTTAACAAATCCATGCTAGTAATTAATAAATTATATTAACAGGGTTAAATTAGATAGGATCATTATAGTTTATGAAAAATTTGATTCAACAATCTTATATTATTCAAACTTATCAATAAATTTTACTACAAAATAGATTATTTTTATTATCAATAAATTTAAAATAATATTTTAATAATTTATAAATTTATTTACAAACATACATATAATCTAATCTCAACTTTATGTAAGCTTATTTTTATATATCCCTTTGAGGACACCCGCATGGTGGGTTGAAGGGCATGTAGTAATTTAGATGTCCTAAGTTCCATGTATATATATATATATATATATATATATAATGGAAGTAGTTTTTTAATTTTTGACCAGACTATTCCATTTTTCGCCCATGAGATATACCTTGAAAATTTCTTGGATCAATAGTGCAGTAAATAAAACTTAGGACCTCTAGGCCACAACATTATAAGCTTATAAAAGGCTAGTATTTAAATAAATGTATATTTAATTTTGTTTATATCTGTAATATGCACACATTATAAATTTCAAAATTTGTAGCTAAGTAACTCAAAACTTATTATAGCATAACGAAGTTAACATTACACCTTTTTGTTATATAAAAAAATAAAAGTAGTAGTCTTTTTCCTAGAATACACAATAATTGCAGTTTTTCATTACACCAAATCACCAATAATGCTTCAGGAGTATGCGGGGAACACGTTGTTTCCTTTCGGTACGGGGGCCCATGGGCCATGGCCCATTATTCGCTTTTGACTTATGAAGCCCACGGATATCATGAATCATGCAAGCACACAAAGAGTCAAGACCAGGGTCTTATATTTTGATCACTCAGTCCAGTTCATATTTTCTCTCACATATCATTCTAAGATTACCGTTCTCACTAAGATATAGTCAATTTCTTCTACTTCACTGCATTTCCTGGTGATTAAATTTCAGCGAAGAACCTACTCTTACGGTTTGGAGCTTAACCAAAACTTTTGGGTGGCTGCAATTGCTCAACAAGTCAGCAAACTCACTGGTAGTATCTCTATTCTTTTTTCCTCTTTTAGGTGCTCATAGTCATAGGATTTTCTTTCTTCAATTTATAACTTCCCATTGGGAAACAGAATATATCTTTGCATCTTTTTCTCATTAACTCATTGAGTTAGTACGTTCTTCTGAATATCACTCGTCTATTGTTTTAATATAGATCCTTACCTTTCAAACCAATGGCCTATAGCCCTATTAGCGCATTCACTGGATTATTACTTGGTCCATGGTCCGAAACTCAGAATATAATCAATATATACATTTCTTCTTCTTCTTCTTCTTTTTTGTGGGTAAATTGCATATATAAACATCTAATGTTTATTTCATATTTTAGATTAGATATTGAGACATCAATCCATCTTTATTATTCATTTAATTTATTCTGACCGTAGCAGAACATGTAAAGGGTGAAATTTATAAATTAAACTGTGTTTTTTATATGGAGCTTATTCATAAATCATTTTAATAGCCATTAAATAGAGAAGGTAGAGAGAAACTCTTTTTTTTTTTTTTTTTTTTTTTGAGAGGAAGAGAAACTCTATTTAGAAAGGAAGAAAGTTTTGCTTAAAGTGAGAAAGTGATTTTTAGAAAATTGAAACTAATTATCTAGTTGAAATATAATGTTTTATTAATATTTCTTTTCTATTTTTTTCTTTACAATAGCACAAAATAACGTAAATGAATAATAAAGATAAACAGAGACTTCCAATTGAAATAGTTCCATGAGTTTGATAGGTTAATTGAAAAATTAAAAACTTGGACATAATTTGAGATAGAGTACTAAAAACTTCGGCCTGTTTTATTATATAATTCCCCCCCTCCCCCTTCTTTATTCATTTAATTTATTCTGACCGTAGCAGAACATATAAAGGGTGAAATTTATTAATTAAACTTTGTGTTTTTTAATTTTTATATGGGGCTTATTCATAAATCATTTTAATAGCCATTAAATAGAGAAGGTAGAGAGAAACTTTATTTTTATTTTTATTTTTGAGAAGAAGAGAAACTCTATTTAGAGAGGAAGAAAGTTTCGCTTAAAGTGAGAAAGTGATTTTTTAGAAAATTGAAACTAATTATCTAGTTGAAACATAATGTTTTATTAATATTTCTTTTCTATTTTTTTCTTTACAACAGCACAAAATAACGTAAATGAATAATAAAGATAAACAAAGACTTCCAATTGAAATAGTTCCATGAGTTTGATAGGTTAATTGAAAAATTAAAAACTTGGACATAATTTGAGATAGAGTACTAAAAACTTTGGCCTGTTTTATAACTTTATTATATAATTCCCCCCCTCCCCCTTCTTTTTTTTAATAATGACAATACTTACATGAATAGTTTAAAAGTGCCATGTACCATTTTTCTATAAACAGTAATACAAAAGCATCTTTCTTGCAGATGAGTTTGATTCTTTTTTCCTGAGGTGTTGCCAATCCTTTTTCTTATCACAATTATTTAGTTAGATATAATTTATAAACATATGATTAGGCTTAAGCAATTTATTTGTGGAGAATGGTACAAATATGTCATACTTTCATTAAAAAGTGATAACACAAGCTAAAGTATTTGAGTTTGGATTATATTTAGTGCTCTTGTGCATTAGATGTGATACATATACGACATGTGCCTTGAAATGACTATGTATTAATCTTGTATCTCATTTAATGGATAAGAACATTGAGCAGAAGCCAAACCTAAAAAAATCTACAAGTCTATCCAATTTACAAGACCAATAAGGTTGGTCAAACCATCAACCGATAATTAATGTACATTTAATTAATTTTGCATTGGCATTGATAATTTTTAAATTTGCTAAACTGCATTTCCGGGCAATGATCTTTGTCTATTGTGATTTGTTATGGGCAAGGATTTTCTTTCACCTTGTAATTCTACAGTTACATCTCATTAACATCATAGAACTTAGTATGTCAGCAAATAAGTGGAAAGAAATAGACGATTAGTTTGCATGTTAGAGGAGGGCGTAGAATACAAACTGTATCAAACAATTTCACTTGAAGATATAGCATTTCTAGATGTGAGTTGGTTTCGTTAGTGCAATTTTTATTTCTAATTTATTGTCTAAAAGGATGGAAGAAATTTAAGAAGTGTGCCTTGCGCTCCAACAAAAAAGAGTGTCCGTTTAGCATGGCTATAGAGAGTAGAGATTTATAAGTAGAATATTAATTTTTTTTTTTTTAAATAAAAACTAGAAAATTTAGTAGTAGAGCATTGCTGTAGGAAAAAAAAAATACTCTACTACTAAAACACCAAAAATTGGGAGATCTTATTCAAATGAATTAAAAAAAAAAAAAAAGTGGCTGGTTAATTGGAAGGCACAATAATTGCAATTTCTCATTAGTCATTACACCAAATCAACGATAATGCTTCAAGAATAATGCGGGGAACACTTTGGGATCCGCACGGTTTCCTTTCGGTGCAGGGGCCCATGGGCCATAGCCCATCATTTACGGTTATTTCGCTCGCTTTTGACTTATGAAGCCCACTTTTGATTTTTTTTTTTTTTTCACATTGATATAGTATACTCCACAATTACGTGTATCATGCATCAAGAGTAAAGACCACGGTTTTATATTTTGATCACTCTGTCCAATTCATTTTTCTCTCACAGATCATTCTAAGCTTACCTTTCTCAAAAAGATATAGAATTCATTCATTACACAGTAACAAATGGCGGAAGGAGTTCTGTTCGATGTTGCTGCGCGAATCATCGAGAAAACAGGCAACCTAGCTGTCCAAGAGCTTGGACGACTCTGGGGTGTCAAAGACGAGATTGTAAGACTCGGGGAGAGGGTTTCCACAATCAAGGCTGTGCTTCTGGATGCAGAGAAGAAGGAGCAAACCAATCAAGTCAGAGAGTGGCTGAAAAGACTGAATGATGCCATTTATGATGCAGATGATTTGCTAGATGATATCTCCACTGAAGCTTTACAACGAGAAGTGATGATGGGCCAGAATAAGAAGTCCAACAAGGTATGCATCTACTTTTCCAAATCGAACCCGCATGCATATGCACTTAAAATGGCTCACGAAGTTAAGGCAATGATGGAGAGGCTAGATACTATAGGAAGGGATAGGGAGCTATTCCACTTTGAGGAGCATATTGAGGAGACACAAGTTAGGAATAGGGCAAGAGAGACTCATTCTTTTGTATGTGTTGAAACTGTTACTGGGAGAGAGAATGATAAAAAGGCAATTATAGGAATTCTTTTGGATTCTAACGTTGAGGAGAATGTTTCGATTCTTCCGATAGTTGGAATAGGAGGGTTAGGGAAAACGACCTTAGCTCAACTTGTCTTCAATGATGAAGAATTTAAGAAACATTTTGACCAAAAATTTTGGGTGTGTGTCTCTGATGACTTTGAGGTAAGAGTAATTGTTGAGAAAATTATGGAGTGTGCAAAAAATGAAAAGCCAAAAGATCTTGAAATGAATACTCTGGTTAAGGAGCTTAAGAAAGAAATTGATGGAAAGAGATACTTGCTTGTGTTGGATGATGTATGGAATGATAATCGTGAAAAATGGCTTAGCCTAAAAAATCTTTTAATGTGTGGTGCAAAAGGCAGTAGAATTTTAGTGACAACACGCGAGGAGAAGGTTGCAAAGATTGTACAAACTATGCAACAATACATTTTAAAGGGTTTAAATGTAGATGATGCTTGGATTTTATTTAAGCAAATGGCTTTTGAAAATGGTCAAGAGCCAAAGAATCCAAGAATCAAGCCAATTGGAATGGAAATAATTGAGAAGTGTAGAGGAGTCCCTCTTGCCATAAGGAGTATGGGAAGTCTATTATATTTTAAAAATTCTGAAAGAGATTGGTTATCAATTAAGGATAGTGAACTTTTGAAAGAAGCTGATATCCTGCAAACACTTAAATTAAGTTATGATAATCTTCCATCATATTTGAAACAGTGCTTTGCTTATTGTTGTTTATTTCCAAAGGATTACAAAATTCATAAAACAACATTAATTAAAACGTGGATGGCGCAAGGGTTCATTAGGTCTTCAAGTCCAAACCAATGCTTGGAAGATATTGGTCATGAGTTTTTTATGGATTTACTTTGGAGATCATTCTTTCAGGAAGTTGAAGAAGATGGGGAAGGCAATATATTACAATTTAAAATGCATGATCTTATGCATGATCTTGCAAAATCAGTAGCAGAATCTGATTGTGCCACTTTTTATTCAAAAGAAGCAGGCATTCATGAGAAAACTCGTCATGTGTCATTTGATGGAACGTTTCTCTCATCATTGAAAATTCCAGTTTCATTGTATAAAGCAAGAAGGATAAGAACATTTTATTTGCCGAGTGAGTCACAATTTAAATATAAAAGATTGGGTAAGTCAACTTGTAATGCAATTGTTTCAAGTTTTAAGTTCATACGTTTGTTGGATTTAAATAAGACGAGAATTAAAACAATTCCAAGTTCTATTGGGAGGTTGAGGCATTTAAGGTATCTCGATCTATCCAAAACTTCCATCAAAATGCTTCCCAATTCCATCACAAGATTGCATAATTTACAAACATTGAGACTCATTGGATGTCGTCTACTTAAAGAATTGCCTAAAGATATTAACAAATTAGTCAACCTCATGTATCTTGAGATAGATGAATGTTGTAATTTGACTCATATGCCATGCGGATTGGGACAGTTGACTAAGCTACGGACATTGTCACGATTTGTGATAAGTAAGAATACTTGTTTTGTCTTCAGGCATAATAGCGGATTGAAGGAACTCTATGAGCTAAACGAGTTGAGAGGAACCCTAATGATTAGTGGATTGAGACACGGAAAAGATGCTGCGTTAGAATCTAAGGATGCAAATATGAAAGAGAAGAAACATTTACAAGGCTTGAAGTTATTCTGGATAGTAGAAAATGATGTGGATGAGTCCAACGTTGGGTATGATGAAGAGTCACTTGTAGCCTTGCTCCCAAAGGGCCCACCTTCAAATCTTCAAGAATTGTGGTTAGCTGGCTACGGGGGAGTGAAATTTCCAAGTGCGATATTTTTGTCGCTTTCAAATCTTGTAAAATTTTCCTTAAATAACTGTGACAAATGCCAACATCTTCCACCGTTGGATCAGTTTCATTCTCTCAAATTTCTCTATCTTATACAAATGAATGATATGGAGTACATATCAGAGAGAGAAAACAACGGGGAGTTCTCTGATTCTTCAATCCTCCCATCTCTAGAGCTACTCCAAATTGGACATTGCCCTAATCTAAAAGGATGGTGGCAACGACAGAGGGATTCTGTTGAGGAGTTCCGTAATCATTCACTGCCTTCATTTCCTCATCTTTCCAGGTTAATAATTCATGGTTGCCCTAAGCTGATATCCTTACCTCTCTTTCCATATCTCGAAGGGCTAGAGCTGGGTGTTTGTAGCTTGAAGCCATTGGAGCAAACGGTGAGAATGGAGGTGATAAACACGGCAACCCCAGAGAACCTAACATCAATAGCAGCAACATCAACCTCTTCTTCTTCTTCTACACTTGCCGCTTCCTTGTTCATCCCTCTCTCCAAATTGAAGTCCATGTCAATTTATCATATGAAGAAAACTCTGCCCAAGGAGTTGATGTGCAACCTCATTTCTCTCCAAGATTTAGAGATAGAAAACTGTTGTGGTCCTCTCCCTCTCTTTCGACATCTCACTGCCCTTCAGAATTTGACAGTTCGGGATTCTAAAGAGGTTGATTTAACAAACGATGGAGATGAGATGGAATGGCATGGCCTTCAGAGCCTTCGCGCCCTATGGTTCCTCGACCTTCCAAATTTGGCCACTCTACCGGTGGGGATTCAACATCTCACCTCTTTGCAAAGGCTCTATATTGCAAGATGTCCAAGTTTGTCGGCTATACCGGAGTGGATCTGCAACCTTACCTCTTTGCAGAAACTGGGAATTTGGGAATGTCCAATCTTATCGAAAAGATGCAAAAGGGAAGCGGGTGAAGATCGGAGTAAGATTGCGCACATCCCACACTTGGATATCAGGTAGCTATCTAAGCCACTGTTTTATCCCAGTCCTTGATAGAACATCAAAAATCCAATTTCTTCTTCTTCACTAAATT
Organism: Quercus suber; assembly: GCF_002906115.3. Taxonomy (NCBI): domain Eukaryota; kingdom Viridiplantae; phylum Streptophyta; class Magnoliopsida; order Fagales; family Fagaceae; genus Quercus; species Quercus suber. Next base: position 346,136 of record NW_027070018.1, on the reverse strand, counting down.
TCCTGGTAATTAAATTTCAGATGAAGAACCTACTCTTACGATTTGGAGCTTAATCAAACCTTTTGGGCGCTGCAATTGCTCAACAATTCAACAAATTCACCGGTAATATCTCTTTTCTTTTTTCCTCTTTTAGATGCTCATAGGATTTTCATTCTTTAATTTATGACTTCCCATATTAGGAAAAAGAATATGTGAATTTCTCCAAATCTATTTCTTCATTTTGGCAAATCACATTTTTGTATTTTGAACTGAGTTGATCTGTTTTATATGCTTTATAAACAGAGTAAAAGATCAATGGTACAAGATGATATCGAGTAATATTGTGAGAAGAATAAAATCTAGTAGCCATTCTGCAGGAACTAGCATGTTGTGCAGGTATTTGGTTGATTCAATTTCAATTTCTTGTTATATCTACGGAACTTTTTATTTTTTGGGGGTAAATACGACTATATCTTCAAATAGTGACAGACAGTTTAGTATCTGAATTAATAGAATAATTTTTGTATTTCATCCTGATTTTATTTCAGTATCTGTAAAACACAGTCTTGATACTGAATAGTCCTCACTTTTCAGTTTTTAATAAAAAATTTAATTTATTGTAGGAGACCTATGATTCAGTAAGGGATTTAGCACATCTTGAAGCTTCATTCTATTTATATATGTATACAATTTTCTGGAATTGGCTTACAAGGTGAAGGCGAGGCCCCATCTCAATCAAGCTAAATCAGAAAGATCAATGCTTTAAAATGTGCACTTCCTCTCTGCATGATTCTCTTGACTGATGGTTAGCACTCTTTCTATCTCTCATCTGTTGATTGTGGAAATTTTCTTTTTAAATGTTAATTTTTATTTATTTTTGAGGTGGGTATGTCACTTTTAGGAGAATGAAGCATGAAGCAATGCAGAATATTGGAGAGGTGGATTCGCCGCTGATATTTGTGCCCTTACCAGTGAGGATTTCCCAAAGATTTGTAGATATTGGAAATTCATCAGTGTCCCATCTTACCACAAAGATGCAAAAGGAAGTATGTGAGGTTTTCCATAAGATTTGTTACATCCTAGAGTTGGAAGGAGATCCAATTCAGTGGTAAGAAAACTTATGTCTACATATCATTGTTTTTTCCTTGTCCTTGATAGAAATCAAAATCAAAATTTCTTCTTTGTTCTCTCCAAGAAATGGAGCTTAATGAAAAACTTTTTGGTTTCAACAACTCAATGGTATTAGTATTTTTGTTCTCTACAACTCAACAAAATATGTGAATTTTCCTTTCATCCATTTCTTATTTATATCATGGTATCTCGAACTAAGTTGATTAGGTGGCATATTTGGATGCCATGGTTTCTCACTGTGTAATTTGTAAATAGTGTCAAAATTGGCACTTGGTGATATTGTGGTAATGTTTGTGGGGAGGAGTAAATCTAGCGTATACATCTACAGTACAGTAATTAGCTTATTGTGTAGTATTTGTGTTTATTCCTTTTCTTGTTTTGTAGTATCTACAATTGATGATGACAACCACAACAAAAATTCACAAAATTTAAGTTGCTAAGAACTATTTTGTCAATAACAGATAATTTTTGCATTTCCTCATTATTTTGTTTAGTATCTTGGTGTTAATTGAAAAGAAAGGTGCTAGTGCTACACTTGGTGTTCTAGAAGTTCACAATTTTAGGGGTGGATTTCACTTGGTGCTGCACTTGGATTTCACAATTTTAGGGGTGGATTTGGATTCTTGGACTTGATTTTGATGCAATATCTCTGTTTATTTATGTGTTTCTTTATTGGAATTTTAGGGTTTTAGGTTCTTGGATATGGTTTTGGTTGTTATGAGTTGGGGTTGGTGAATTCAATTTTTGGGGTTTTAGGACTGTTGGACATTTTAGGGTTTTCTTGGTGCTGGATTTGGATTCTTGGACTTTGTTCTGGTGGCATATATGGTTTAGCTGGTTTGTGAGGATTCATGGTGTTTGATTTGTTTGATTGAGTTTTTGGCACATGATGGATTTAGTTAGGGTTTCAGTTTGTTTAGTGGTTGTTCTTTGTTTTATTTGATTCATTCTTGGAACTGATACAATTTTAGGTTATGTGACGTGGGCCAATTTTTGATTAACTCCTTTGTTTTTGCAATCAGTCTTTTGGTTCAACTGGGAATTTAGGATTTAATATGTTTCTGAATGAATGTTCTTGGATATCTGTGAATTTTAGTTATTTTTTATTACAGTGAGAATTCTGATCCGGTTTTTTTATTCTAGTCTTGGCTTATTTATCAAATAAAAAGAAAAAAACTGTACAAAAGTATTTCTGTTGTGTAGTTATAGGAGGGTTCTTGTCTAGATGCATATGCACAAGGTTCTGGGTTTCATGGGTTATTTTAGTGATTATGTTATAATTAAAATGTTAATAGTTCATAGATTTGTGGGTGTTTTATTACCTAATGTGGTTAAGAGTTCTGTTCACTTTGCGGAGACATAATATTGGTCACTGAAATTTATTGTAAATGTAGTTCATAAATATTTTGTTGAGCAATTTTAGCATCCTGTTCTAGATTAAGTCTTATTCCTTTGAAAAAAATAGCATTTCATCAATGTGCTAATTTAGCAAAATGGTTTTGGTGATCTGAAGGTATTTTCCAACAACATGGGAACAAAATCTTAGCCAGTCATTTCAAAGTGCAAAGAGAGTGAGAATTGGACTAAGGTTTCATTTAAGCCCGACTTGGCAAAATTTAACATGACTCATCTTGAGGACGATGTGGCTGCGCTGATGAAAAAGCGGGTTTTTGACTTGGCTGGGTGCCTTGGGAAGTCTGTGAAGGTTGAACTGAATGGAACTCGGGTCCCTGTAAAATCATTTACTGATTATGTTAATCTCTACTTAGATTCTGCTGCTAAATCTAAACCTGAGAAACTTCCAAGGTTCTTTCTATGAAACTCTGAATGTTTCTATTTTTTTTTTGTATTTTTCCCCCTTCATAGTAATAATTGCTAACTAGAATCATTTGTTTCCTCAGCTATCATGTGAAAGTTAATGATAGGTGGGAGATATGCGTGAGTCTTAGTGACGGGCAGTTTCAACAGGTGCCTAGGTCTTTTGAAGCAAAGGGAATGAGTCAATTGACATTGCAATTGTGTGAGACTTACATGGTTTTTTTTGTTTTTTAACCAAGTCAACTTTGTGAATTCGATTGCCACAACCAAGGATGGAACTCATGTTGATTATATCACTAATCAAATAACAAACCATACAATGAATTTTGTAAATAAGAAAAACAAGAATGCCAACATCAAAGCCCATAACGTGAAGAACTACTTGTGGGTTTTTGTCAATGCTTTTATTGACAACCCTGCTTTTGATTCCCAAACTAAAGAAACTCTGACACTTTGTCAAAGCAGTTTTGGGTCCAAGTGTGAGCTTTCACAAGATTTTCTGAAGAATGGTTCGTTTCACTTTATTTTTCATTATTGTAGGCACTAGTATGTTACCATTGAAATGATGGAAAGTGATTCTTATGAACCACTTGTTTTTGCAGTCTCAAAGTCTGGAATTGTAGACAGTCTCCTATCATGGGCAAATTTCAAGCAAAGTAAAGATCTTAAGAAAAGTGATGGAACAAAGACAGAGAAGATTCATGGTATTGAAAAACTAGATGATGCTAACAAAGCAGGAGGGAAGGAATCTGATAAATGTACCTTGATTTTAACTGAAGGAGATTTGGCTAAGGCTCTTGCAGTAAGTTGTTGTGTCATTGTGCGGACTATTTTAGCATTTTAGCTCTATTGGGTTTCACTTTGTATGATTTTTGATGTTATTCATTTTAATACAGTTGGCCGGGCTTGCTGTTGTGGGTCGAGATCACTATGGTGTGTTCCTATTGAGAGGTAAATTGCTCAATGTGAGGGAAGCCACTGCTAAACAGCTCCCTGAGAATAAAGAAATTGGGTACATAAAGCAAATTCTTGGACTTCAGCAGCATGAAGAATACAACAATGTAAAATCTTTGAGATATGGTCATTTGATGATAATTACTGATCAGGTGCGCCTTAAGTTTCTCTTATTGTTTTGTTCTTGTTTTATGCTTACAATCTCTCTACAAGGCACACTGACAGCCTTCAACAAATATAAAATTTTAACTCTAATTTTTTGTACAGGATCATGATGGTTCCCACATGAAAGGGCTGTTGATCAATTTTATTCATTCGTAATGGCCATCACTGCTAAAAGTTCCATCTTTCTTAATTGAGTTTATCACTCCTATTGTGAAGGTTGGTATTTTCAGTTAACTAGTTCAAATATTAGCACAACTTCAATATAAGTGGAATGTTTCTTGAGGGAAAATGATCATTTATCATCTTTGCTGGCAACTTACAAAAATGGGACAACATTATCATTTTATACCAAGCTTGAGTACGAGTCATGGAAGCTCAATTTGACGGGCAATGCAGGTGGGTGGTCTATCAAGTAGGTTTGCATTGTTAAATTTGTTACACGTGAATCAATTACAGAACCTTTTATTTTATTATCTGTTTTCTGTCTTTTGCATATTGATTTGTTTGTGTCTTTTTAGGGGTTGGGAACAAGCACATCAAAGGAAGGAAGAGAGTACTTTGCAAAGTTGCCCAGTTTTCTGGTTATGTGTCTGAGCATTCAGCTTATCATCACGGTGAGTAGAGTCTTGCGAGTACCATCATTGGAATGACACAAGACTATGTGGGCTCCAACAACATTAACTTGCTTCAATCAAATGGCCAATTTGGCACTCGTAATTATGTGAGATGAACATGCCTCATGTGTCACTCTTTAAAGCTGAATCTAGTTCAGTATGCGTTTTTAGTTCTAATCTTATTATCACATTTTGAATTTACAAATGATCTGTTCGATTTCAGGGAGGAAAAGATCATGCAAGTGCTAGGTATGTCTATACGCGGCTTTCTCCAATCACGCGGTTTCTGTTCCATAAGGATGATGATGACCTTCTTGACTACTTGAATGAGGGTGGGCAATCAATTGATCCAACCTGGTATCTTTCTGCCCATTCTTCTATCTATTTGGTAGAAGGGATTTTAGCATTTTGTATGAAGAACTCCCATTTATAAATAAGGCTTATGCTTTAATTTTTTGGTTATTTTAGGTACATGCCAATTATACCAATGGTTCTTGTCAATGGTAGTGAAGGAATTGGGACTGGTTGGAGCTCTTATGTTCCTAATTACAACCCAAGAGACATAATAGCAAATATTAGGTGCTTGTTGAATGGTGATACTATGGATCCTATGGATCCATGGTATAAATGGTTTAAAGGAACCATTGAGAAAACTGCTGCAAAGGAGGGAGGGAATAGCTACACTATTTGTGGAACTATAGAGGAAGTCAATGAGACAACACTAAGGATAACAAAGCTACCAATCTGTAGATGGACACAAGATTACAAGGAATTCCTGGAATGTATTTCTTCTAGTAATAAAGAATGCAAAGATCCCTTCATTGAGGTAAATTTGCTCAAGTCCTTGAGAATTATGTTGTCCACCACAATGTGAATTAGATTGTACCCAGTTTCTCATGAAAAATAATGCTGGCTGCAGGATTTTGATATGAATTGTGATGACGTAACCGTAGAATTTGATATCTTCTTGACCCCTGAGAACTTGATTAGGGTCACTCAAAAGGGCTTGCTGAAGAAATTTAAACTAACCACTACAATTAGCACAACTAATATGCACCTATTTGACCTGAAAGGCGTGATTAAGAAGTATGACAACCCGGAGCAAAGTTTGTGAGAGAATTTGGAGTTCTTTACATTGATTTACCAATATAATTTCCATGATAAGACACTTACTGTTTGTGATTTTCCCTCCTGCAGTTCTTGAAGAATTTTTTCATTTAAGACTTGAATTTTATGAGAAAAGAAAGGTGAGCTCACATATGCTCATAGCAAAAGAGTAGAACTGATACTCAATAATTTCAGCCATTTCTTAGGGAAACAATTATTAATTGTAATTTTTGTATTTTGTGCAGAAATTTCTACTGAACAAACGTGAAATGGAGTTGTTGAAGTTGGAAAACAAGGTTAGGTTTATCCTTGCAGTTGTGAAGGGAGAGATCGTTGTAAGTAATAGGAAGAGAGCTGATCTGTTTGTTGAGCTGCAAACAAAAGGTTTCACTCCTTTTCCAAAGAAAACTAAAGCTGTTGAGCCAGAAGTTGCTGGTGCAACTGATGATACAGAAGAAACAGAAGTGAAATCTCCTGCTGACAGCAGTAGTAATGGGGTACAGATCAGTGATTATGAGTATCTACTGGCCATGGCAATTGGAAGCTTGACCATTGAGAAGGTTCAGGAGCTATGTGCTGAAAGGGATAAGCTCAATAAGGAGGTTGATGATTTGAGAAAGGAAACTCCAAAGTCCTTTTGGAGGAAAGATCTTGATGCTTTGGATGGGCAACTCGATGTATGACTGAAAAATTAACAATTCCTTGTGATGATTTGTTTATTTTTGTGTCTTTCTGTTTCTTGACTGTTTAGTTTTATGTCGTTTAGGAGCTTGAGAAAAGTGATGCTCAGTCAGAGGAGTTAAGAAAGAAAATGAGAGGCAAAGCAAGGGGTGAAGCTGCTATGAAGTCTACTAGACAAGCACCCAAGAACCCACGGAAGAACAATAATAGAAGGCAAATAATGCAGAATCTGTTGCAGAAGCTGTCTCGTCATCTATGGCTGCAATGGAAATTGGTAAGTGTCAAACAATTTTATGTTTATTATATGTATTAGTTTTTGTTTGATTTTTGGTTTACATCTACTTGATTTACCAGAGAAAGCTCCTGAGGTAGCAAAACCCAAAGGCAGAGCAGGCTCTAGGAAAGTTCCTGCTAAGGTCTGTTTCTGTTCCTATGTTCTATTTTTCCTTGTAAAGGATTTCTCTAGAACTCATGTTGATATTTCTTTTTCTTTTCAGCCGAAAAAGCAAACTTTAGTCTTGAACGACGACGACGACGACGATGACGAAGTGCTTGAGCTTAAAGAACGACTTGCTGCCTATAACCTCGACTCATCTCCTGATCAATCAGCCGGTAAATGCTATATTATTATATTTCATTAGACTATTTATTATGATCTTTACACAACTCAGCTGAAATGTAGGAAAAATTACAGTGGATGATATGGGGATATTGTTTGCAAATCGGATAATGTATGATCTTGTGTGAGAAATTGTGTTTCTATTATTCTTCTTCATAAAATCAATTCTAAGAGAACAAAATACTGTAATGTACATAGATAAAAATTTTCCATGTTACAAGCATCAACTAAAATTTCCACTTGAGATTCAGCAGAACTAATAATTAGTTTCTTGTGAATTTTTCCATTATCTTTTACTGTGATCATTAGGAATGTGTTGGAGTGTTTTTTCTGTAAGTATTTGTGAGGTAAATTTCTCGTTGTTTTTATGCCCAACAGCCATGGAGACTGAAGTGCCCAAAGTACCGGCCAAGAAGAAAGAACCTAGCAAAAGGGCTGCTGCTGCACAGAAGAAGAAGCCCTTGGCAACTGTTTCGGAGATATCTGATGATGATATTAATGAAATTAATGATGATGATGAAGATAGTGAGATAGAAGTTGTAGCTGCTCCAGAAGCCAGGAAAAAGGGCAGGAGAAACCGGCTGCAAATGCTAAGGCAGTTAAGGTCCCTGCAGCGGCAAAGAAGAGAGGTGCAGCCAATAAGCAGCAGCCTCAGACATTTGAGAAGGATGAGGGCATCTCCATTCAACAAGAAAAGTGGTTGTGTGTTGGGAAGGGTTGGTAAGGTAAATGAATTGACTGAAAATGAAGAAAATTTGGGTTCTGCTTCTACTTCTGCCAGTTCTGAAGAAACTATTGAAGTTGCACCAGCAAGAGCAAGACCTCAAAGGGTGAACTGTGTGCAGACAAGGTATGTGTTGAGTGACTCTGAAAGTGATCATGCCACTGAGGATTCTGAATTTGATGAAGTGACTGATGAAAGTGAAGATGAATAGAGAGTAGTAGTTCTGTTGAGAAAGTGACTGATGGAATTCTTGGAATGGGAACTTAATCTCATTCCCCTTGTAATGTACTCTATTACTCTTCGTCGTGACTTTGATAGTTTACTTAACTGTGTTTCCTGGAAATGATCTTTGTCTATTTTGATTTGTTATGGTCAAGGATTTTCTTTCTCCTTCATTGCAATTCTACTGTTACAATTTACTAATATATCAGAAATTAGAATGTCTGTAATTTAAATAGGTGGAATATTTTCAAAAGAAATACATGTACCAATCTCCGTTGAAGAGATATACAGCATTTCCAGGTGTGAGTTGGTTTCGTTAGTCAGTTAGTGTCACATATTATTTCTGATTTATTGTCAAAGGATGGAAAAGAGGAATTAAGAAGTGTAAAGAAAGTGCATAACATGCATTGCGCTCCACCGAAAAGACTGTGTTGAACTTTTGGGTTTTGGGTTTTGAGTGTGTCAAATTATTGCGAATAATGTTCTAAAATTCTTGATTTATAAAGTATGAACAATGACTTATGCACTTGGTGAACATGGCTCCCAAATCTATTCTTGTCTTCTTCTACCTATAGGGCACTTGCTTCAATAGGGCAATCTAATCAACTGATTAATTAGTGCAAAGTTGGAAACTACTAAGTTATACAATATTTTGAGACTACAAATGATAACATATTTTTCCCCTCGTATGAATAGTAAATTCCGCTATGAATTAAATGAGTGGAATTCAATATTACGTGAGAGAAGAGAGCAAGTCATTATTATACTATTAGTGTATAATTATTTTTTATTTAGATTGTTATATACTAAAGAAAATTTTAAATATTCTTCAAAAAGTACAACTTATGTGGTATTTCATACCAATAAAAATAAACCATTTAAATATGACTTAAGCTTAAAAATCATGTGAAAAAAGTTTTGTATTTAAGTGAGCTTGCTTTTATTTCTATGAAATATCATGTAGTTTTGTAGTTGTACTTCAAGAATCAATATTAATCAATCAATATGTATATATAAAAGTAGAGATCTCATGTGAGAGAGCATGAGATTTTGCCATGTGACACTCTTTTTGACAAGGAATTTGTTCACATAAATTCTTTACTCAAATGTCAAATCAGAGATAAGGACTAATTAAAATTCAAAAGACAATTCCCATAAAAAAATTCACAAGTTAAAAATTCTTTATTTTCTTAAATTCATTGTATCAGGACATTTCTTAAGTGTCATGTTATAGATAATGACTAATTAAAATTTAAAAGATAATGACTTTTTATTTTCTTGGGTTCAATGTTTCAAGACTTTCCTCTCTCACAAGGCACAAAACTTTAAAAGATTTGTTTAAATGCTTACTGTATCTTCCATTCTTCCTTGCACCTCCAATCCACAATCAAAGTGGAAAAAGAAAACAGAATAATTATTTCTTTTAACTCAACAACGAGGTTTTGTCTCAGGTGTTACAAAGAAAAAGAGTGATATTTTAACTATTACAAACTTTACTATGTATGACTTTTTTTTTTTGAATAAATATATCAAAATCTAAATCATAAATAAAAAATAATTAAATAAATATTGATTATGTTTTTTGTGTGAGACCAATTACAGTTATTGACACATGAGTTTGTAAGTCTTTTATAGTAAAATTACTAATTATATTAGGATTTTTCACAAAAAGGAGAAGAAAAAACATGCATAAAATGTTTCATCATATTAAATATAAGGTCTTTATGAAAGATTATCTCCATTAGGACACTTAAGAGTGCACTGCCTAGAATTTATCCTAATTATTTAATTATTATATATTTTGATTTATTTTATTTAATTAAAATAAGAGTGATAGATCAAAGACCCATCTACAAAGAATCTATTTGTGAAAAGCTATGTAACTTGCTCATTAAAATAGCATACCAGAAATTCCCATGATTGAGAAATACTTCTCAAACCAAATTTACTTAACAACAAATGAGAATTCAATTCTAGCGCCAAAACAGAGGGCATATGCAGTAATACTTTTTTTTTTTTTTAATTACTACGGTAATACTTTAATCTTTCTTGAGATTAGTTTATAACATTATCTAAATATTTCTTCAATTACTTTCATAAATCATAATGACTCAAGATCTCCTTATAATATGTTGAAACGAAAGTCTCAAGCTCAAAAACTTGCATTTGTATCTTGAAATTAGTTGTATCACGAGATTTATAAATATTGATTGAGTACTTGGAGAAAAACTAATGGTGTATTGGGTGATTTTTTGGATTTTGGTTCCTTTATTAGTTGTTGCCTTTATGAAAATTTATATCGAGTGTCAACATATTTGAAAAATGCTAAAAATGCTACTAATGTAATTATAAAATCCTTACAAATTGATATGTTAGTGAATATAGTCAGTGTCATTATCAACAAAATATATTACTTTTTTGTTACCTCAACTTATAAAATTTATATAATAATAGTTAGGTTTTAAAACATTATTCTAAATTATTTGTTGCACTACACTTCCATGAAACATGTCAGGTCATTTAGAAACGTGATCCTTGCTTAGGAGGTGGTACTTTGCCATTTTAGTCCCCTAAAAATTGTCATTTTTTATTTTAAATAAAAAATCTTTAAAAGTGTTTTATAATGTTAAAAATTTGAAATGAAGTCGGTTTCAAAGGAGTTAACATAAACTTTTTAATGGTGATAGATAAAAGGACTAAAATGCATGATGTTATCAAAATTAATAGATTAAAATGATAATTTTTAAATTTAACGGAATAAAATGAAAAGTGGTTATAGAATGTCAAGTGTATTTTTATAAGATAAATTATAATAATAAAAAAAGGCTAGTTAAAAGTATTTTCTTTTAAAGAAATTTTTTTAGAAACATTAAGTTCTAAGTTCTAAAAATACAAAGGCATAAGATAGAATGATTTTAGTTTATGAAAAATTTGATTTGATTCACCAATCTTTTATTGTTTTAAGTGACTGTGCAGTTTGACGTCAAAATCTCACAACATATGCTAAATTGCTAACAAGTAACAACCATTATGATTGACGTTGGAAAGTCAAATCCTCCATTGACCACCGTCTCGTTCACTACTGGCAGCACCATTTGGCGGTCTGAATGGCTTGGCTTCAGCGGGCTTGTTGGTCCAAATCAAGTTTTGAACAGCCTCAACATATATAGAAAACACTAAAGTTATTATTAGTCTTACTGCAAAAAGGTTTATAAACTAATATGACATTACATGTGAAACACTAAAGTTACTATTAGTCTTACTGCAAAAAGGTTTATAAACTAATATGACATTACATGTGATTAGTATCGCATCAATATAATAGATAATTTTTTCATTAACTTTTTGTGGGGCCTGTTATTAGAAAATGTTGGAATCATTAGAAGTGGGCTCGGGGCCCAACGGCCCAATCCGAGGACACTTGGTTATCCGAGGATAGCTTAAAAATTTTATTATTATTAAATAAATAATATAAGAGAAAGGAATGGATATTATATATAATGGCATAACTCACGTCCGAGGACATCAGAGTCCGAGGTGAATGTAACTTTCATTTATTCCGAAGACTCCACAAGATTATATCTGAACTGGAAGTTGGGTGCAAACCAAAGGAGGAGTTGGGGAGGATAGCAAATATCTTCCAAGGCCATCACCTCCACATTAAATGCTTTCCAACTAACCCTCTGGTCGCATTAATGTGGAGGTGATACCTGAACAGTGACTAAGCAGCTTTATGGCCACTAAGCAAACGTTCCGGTAGGTGCTAGATGGGACAGAAAGGAGCTTCCCAGATAAGAAGTACACGTGTACGATGGGAATGAAGGAGAAGGTGGTGTATATAACTGAGAAACGAATGAGAGAAGAGGGGACTTTTGGGGGGGAACCAGAAAAAGAAAAGAAAAAGGTAAATACCTTGAAAACCATGCCGAGAAGAAGTTTTTCCTTTGAATCAATCTAAAGTACCCTTGATTACTGAATGAGTAGAACATTTCCTGTCTAACAGTACCAGTTCTAATACCCATTCTCTATAAATCTATTGTTTGAGCTTGTTGGGCTGAAAACCCATTCATATTCTGGGTCCAATCCATTTTGTGTCCCTACACTTTTTATTTGGTATTTAGAAGTAGATGATTTTTTTTTTTAAAAGTCAACATCTCAATTTATAAGATTTACATAATATAATTTATAAATTATTTCTATATTTAAAAAAATGAAAAAAGTATAAATTATTAAAATATAAAATGAAAAAAAATATAATTTATAATTTATAAATTATAGAAAAAAGTATATAATTAAATTATAATTTTCATAGTATTATGCTATCATAACATGTCGGACTACACTTCTCAGCTTTATCAAGAAACGTGACCCTTGATTAGAACATCAATTTCCAAAAATTGAGGAAATAGCATAAAGGCAAAACTTAAAGTTACCAGATGGCACCGAGTCCTACTGTTTTTGTTTTTGTTTTTATTTTAATTTTTGGATAAATTGATGGTTACAATCGAAAAAGAATGGAATTGTGTTAATGTTTGTGTAAAGTTGTAATTTACAACTATTTTATGTTGGCTCTAATTCCATACCAAATTTGATTGTAATTTTCTTAATCATATTTTCCTGTATTTATGTGGTTTTAATTGTAAGGGACGAGTGTGAGAGAGTGTGAAGATAAAACTTAAAACGATGAAGAAGTGGATTTCGCTAGTGCCTCGCGAGAAGCTATCTCGCGAAAGAGCCATGCGTAGAGCACGTAACTGGAATGAGAAAAGTCATGCCAGCCTGGAGGATTTTGCAAGTGTCTCGCGAGTAAGGCCTTCCCACAAAATACTCGCAAAACATTCTGTTTGGCTAAAAGGTCATGTTTTGTTTTACTAAGTCTTTACCCACACTATATATACCCTCATTATCCACATATTGTAAGTAGTGTTTTTCAGAGAGAAAACTCAAGAAAATGCACTTCAGAGTTATAGATTGTTATACCTACAATCATCTACACATTTCCTTATAGTTTTCCTCTACTCCTGACTCTCTATCTCTAATCCATGAGAGGTTGATAGCTCAAACACTTACCACACCCAATTTGAGTGTCAAGTGAGATTTTAGTACTATTGGAAAGCATTGGAAGGAGCCATTCATTGGTGGATGCAATCGAGTTGAATTGCGGGATCCGGGAAAGCTAGAGAAGACAAGGTTTTGAGAAGCCAGTTGGTAGCAGGAGCTTGAAGGGTTCAAGTACATTGGGTAGATTAGGCTTGAAGGGTCTTTTGTTATTCGTGTACTCAAACTTATTCTCTAGTGGATCGATTTATCGCTTGGAGGGTGGCGGAGAGGTTTTTCGCCGAGTTCTTCGGTTTCCTCTTTAATAACACATCGCTGTGTTATCTTGTGTTTGCATTTCTCTTCCCTATTCTTTAAGCTTATCTTTTATTGTTGGTATTGCATAAATATGGCTTAGGGCGGTTGTATCGGTTGTTTGCGCTCATTTACTCTTATTCCGCACTTAGCTTAAGTTAGAGTAAAAACAATCTAGCCGTAATTTTTATTTGGGGGTTTGAACAAGCTCTTGTGTTTTCACACAAATCCGAGTTTTCAGTTTGGCTACTGCAATCTTGAGTTTAATGGGCGAGTGGTGAATAAAGATTATTGAAAAAGTAGGCATATCAATAATAGATATTTTGTAGAAATGTGGCTTCTGAAGATGGAAGATGGTTTTAGGTAAGATATAGATGAGACACTTTACTGTCTATAAAAAAATGGTTATGAGAGTTGAGATGGATTTGAGGATGATTTTAATGAGCTAATTCATATTAGTTTTTTCATTTTGGATTTTGTTGGGGGTGATAAAAAGCTTGTTTATGTTCACTTGTTTATTAAACAAGCCAAGCTCAATCTAACTATAAGCACGATTATTAAACAAGTCAAGCTCAAACATAATAATATGTACGTGAACAAACTCGTGAACATGAAACCTCAAATTAATTATATATAATACTATATATTTATATGTATACTAGTTTAATAATATATTTATATAAACTTGAAATTATATTGTATAAATTTACAAAATTGTTCATATAATATAAAATTATTATTTATAGTTTATTTGTAATATGATAAATCATTTGTATTCAAAATTCATAAATTTGTAAAGAGGTAAAACATTTTAGTCAAAGTTTTACTATATATAGGAAAAAAATAAGTTAATAAGTAGTTCGTGAACAAGCTCAAGTTTGCTCGACAAGTAAATGAACAAAGATTGAACATGTAATCTTATTTAGTGGTGAACTTGAGCTCAAAACGCGTTTGAAATTAAATTAAATGAATAGGCCTGAACTTTTAATACATGGCTTGGCTCGGCTCGGCTCTTTTATAGTCCTAGGTTTAGAGGAGATGGCGATGATTGTTGCCTTGGTTCTTTTCCTTAATAAATTTCCATAAAAAAATGATTAGGTGTAATTGTTAGGTAGACTCCTCTCCGTCAAGTGATGGCCTCCTAATGTGCACTGCATAGATAAGATCCACTCATCATGTTAATGAGGAGGAGTCATGGACCTAATAATTTCTTCAATTGAAACAAGCACAACTAGCATGTTAGTTATACTTATACCAATAATGTGGATAACTGAAGGGGTTTGCTTTTGATTAGATACATCAATAGCGTTGTATACCAATAATCATTCATAAGAACCACATTATAATATGTAGCTAACCTTTCCACTGTAATTTAGATATCCTTAAATATTCTTAAATGTTGAATAAGAACTTAAAATGTTGAAGTTAAATTGTGTTACTTTAGAAATTAGTGGGCCAAAATGGCCCATTACCATCCATTTTGGAAAAATTTGGCCCAAAAACACTGTTTCGGAAATAATTAGGGATGTACCATCTTTTTAAGTACTCGAGTTTGGTGAACTCGAGTACTATGTTTTTTGACTTCCACCGTGGGACGCTGACATGGCAGCTGATTCAAAAATTCCAAACAGTACTCGAGCTTCCTGAGCTCGAGTACTGTTCAATGAGATACCCGAGTTCACTAAACTTGGGTATTAATCTGTATTGGCGCCAATTGCTTTTAGCAATTGGATTTAAAAAATTCAAAACAGTACTCGAGCTTGTGAAGCTCGAGTATCGTTTAAAAAATTTTCCAAACTCCGGTTAAACTCATTTCTAAAACCTAAAGCCATTTTCATTTCTCACTCACTTCTCACTCTCAAACCAGAACACCAGAACGCCCAAACCCTCTCCCTCTCCTTCACACATTCACACAAAGCCCAAACCCTCACACCGGCGGCGGCAGAAAACCCGTTGCAGCGGAAGAGTCTCGTCGACGGCAGAAGACTCTCTTCTGCTTGGGAAGCTCGAACAGCAAGTGGAGTTCTCGAAGCAAGTAGAGCTCTCTCGTCGGCGAACTCTTGGGAACTCTACGGCAACAGTGAGAGACTCTCTCGTCGGCGGCAACGGCAACAGTCTCGAACGAGTACTCGAACTCTACGGCAGAAGACTCTCACTCCCCGTCACACCCAAACTTAAAAACCCCAAACCCTTACTCCATCGGCGGCGGAAGACGCTCATCGGCGACCTCTCACTCAGCTCTCTCACTGTCTCGCACTAAGGTAAGTTTTTTAGTTTTTTAGTTTTTTAGTTTTAGTTTTAGTTTTTTTAGTTTTTTTAGTTTTTTATATTTCATTTTAACTATGGTAATGGGAAAGTTTAGTAGGGTTTCCTATCCTAAAAGGTAAGGGGTTTAAGATTTTTAAATTAGTGTTTAGTATGTGTTTGTTTTCTAAATTTTAAAACAATTGTCTGAGAAGGGTTTAGGTTTTGCAAGTTTTGTATCCAAACCCAGCTGGATTATATATGTAAATTATTAGGATGTCACTATCGTTAATTTTATTTACTTTTAAAATTAGTAATTCTCTAACAAAAGTAAACATGTTAAATATTAAATTTTAGGTAATCCAACCCTTTCAAACAAACTTATGGTTAAATAAACAAAATAGATTTGAAACGAGTTTGGTTTTGCAGACATAAATGTCTTTGAGTTTTGGATGAAATTCCTAAAATTTTGTAGAATTTTACATCTAAAATATTTAGAGGGTTTGAGTTTGGAATGGCAATTCTTTTTTCGAAATGCCATTCCTAATTTTAAATATATAAATATCTTGGGAAAAAAGATTATTTGACATGCCTTCAATAGATAAATACTTGTAAATAAAATGTATTTTGTGGTGCATTTGGAACAAGGGATTTGATTTCATACTGAAGGCCATTTCAGTTGGGCCATGACAATGAGATATTTTTGTTTCGATTGATTCTGATGTACCTTTTTGGGTTTATTGGTATTTATATATTTCTAAGAGCG
>NW_027070018.1:253813-327797 GCF_002906115.3 Quercus suber | reverse complement strand
CCTGCAAACAGAGCAACTTAGTATTAATAATAGCATTCACTAAGCACAAAATAATTACGCTTCAAACTTAAATGCCAAAAATCTTTCTACTACATATATTGACAATGATTTTGGACAAGTGCATACCTCGCCTGCCAAAGGAGCATCCCAAAGCAAACTTGAACGATGCGCATCCTGCCTCATCAAGACATCCCGTATAGAGGGTCCCGCTCTAGATGGGTCCATATCTGGCATAAATTAAAGGTGATTAATGGCCCATTAGGTCAAATACAAAGCATATTTTGTTTGTAAATACAAAGACTAGCTCTACTAATTTTGAAGTTGCATATTTTATGTCGTCGGTAGTAAGCAAAACTTTTTAGTCTTTGTTTGAAAATAATATTCTAACTAACCAAAGTTATGACTGAGGATCTATATTATAAAATCAGTCTTTCAGATTCTTTTGCAACTTAACAGCCCTATGAACCACTTAACTTAAAGAGTACAATTATAGAATAGTCATTAGGTGATATTAAAAATATGACTACAATCAATCAATCATGATTATTGATTAAATATAAATACTTCAAAAACTTATGGTTAAGAATGTGGATTGAGCCCTCACACCTAAAATCTCTAACCTGCAATTACAACTACCTATCTTCCCTCACCCACCAATACTTACCACAGCTCTCACATTTATCATGTGTATTAGCCTTAGTTATGACCTAGATAATGGAAATTTTCATTCAACTTTGTCTATACAATAATTTAATCAAAACAAAGAAAGAAAAAAAGAAAACCTTGTTCATTGAGTATCATGTCCCAAGATTGATCATTATTTAAATTGCTAGCAAATGTACTATGGCAGTGGGACAAAACTTTACATGTGTGCCTCAGGCATGCATTTAAACTCTTAAGTGGCCCACACCAATACCATAACACAACTCCTAACAATGACATAAGGGATTTAAGTGTGGGAAAATTTTAGTACCTCAAATGAATTGAATATTTGATTGGATTAGAATCCCAAAACTTTAGAATCAATTATGGATTTTCAATAGATTAATAAGGGTGAACTACAAGGTTCTTTTTTTTTTTTTTTTTTTTTTGTGACATTCTATACTATCTAAAATCAATTCTTTTTTGATTCGTGCATTAATCACTCAACTCTTAATCAAAATATCTCAAGTAACTCTTCTTCATCTTTTTATCAAAAGGGTCGCCTATATTTTTAAGTGAATTTCTTCATTACAATCTTGTCTATCCTTATACTTCTACTTATCCATATTAAAATTATTAATTCAATAATTTCACTAACCCTATGTT
Source organism: Quercus suber (assembly GCF_002906115.3). Classification (NCBI taxonomy): domain Eukaryota; kingdom Viridiplantae; phylum Streptophyta; class Magnoliopsida; order Fagales; family Fagaceae; genus Quercus; species Quercus suber. The sequence goes on along the minus strand of NW_027070018.1, from coordinate 326,489 downwards.
TGGAATGAGGGAGAATGGAAGATACTAAATTTTAGTATATTCCAACCATCTTTTCCTTTCCTCTCATTTTCTCTCCCTCCCCCTCCATTCTAAACCATGGAAGTCAATGTCATATTGGTACCGGCCGTACTAAGAAAATATATCATACCGGCCATTAAGCTGATAACAATAATCTTTTAAAATGTACCAAAAAAATATTGGGTCGTACTGGCTTGCATCAGCCATATTTTGGGTGTTTCGGTAGGTACAAAAAAATAAATAATTTTTAATATTTTTTAAATAAAAAAAAAACATGTTATTCAAGCCATCATATTGGTTAACGTACTTAGATTAATACTTAGGCTTATAAAATACAAGGATTTTAAATTTTAGGTTAATAAACATAAAAATTAATAAATTCATACTTACATAAATAAACAGAAATAAGTGTGTGTGTGCGCATCAACTTTTAATTAGAGATATTAATGGGAAAGAAAAACATTTCATAAACACAGGAAACTGTATATACTTATGGAATTTGAAAATAAACTTACGGCTAAGCACAGAAAGTTCAGAGCTCTTCAACACACGCAACCTCTTAACTGTAGATACAAACATTCTGTAAATTATAAATTGAGAAATTAAATTCATAAAACAGGAACTTTAGTGCTTATTAAAGGAAGAACCCAAATTCAGCATGGGATTTGAACTTTAGTAGTTAAGATACTAAGCAATGGCGTAAAAACAACGCGGTTGAAGTACCTAACTGTACCCCCACACTTCTCCCCCTTTTCCTCACCCACTAGTGATTATTCAAGGAACAAACTGTTGTCCAGCAGATGCTCCAAGATATTCACAGGGAGGGCTAAATGTCGCATAAAATGTCATATTCATTAGGACAAACGAATTCATTGTAACTAGAGACTTCATGTTCATTATATGTATAAAAGAATAACATTCAATTACTTCAAAAAAAAAAAAACACTAGACTCTTCGTAAACTAAGTTAAAATCACATCAACAAACCTGGATACTAAGGCACAACAGCTCTGCAAGTCTCTTCAAGGTGATCCTTGCGTAATAGTTAGCATCAGTTTTATAACAATTGACATAACATTCAATAACTTAAGTAATTAAACATATTTGTTGTTTTAAGACAACAAATGTCCAATAAATTTTCATCTTACTAATTTATTGTTCAAATGAATCCACAATTTTTTTTTTGGTAATTTCCTAGCAGCAGCATGAAGTTGATTATTGTATATATACAGATGTGGGTTTCATTTGAATATATATATATTTTTTTTCTATAGCTACCTCTAAGCTAGAATTACCTGATTATTAACACAAACATTTAGTCATGTTCATTCCCAATTAGCAAAATAACTATAGACAGACCAGAAAAATGAAGAGCCATTTCTTGTTGACTTGTCGAATAGCCATTTCTACAAAAGCTGTTGGATGCATTGAAAAACTTCACACAGTCAATTCAACAAACAGATAGCAATCAATCAAAATTGCTTCAGGATGAAACAGAAAAACAATACCTTGTTGGAGCTGGAGTGGGTTTGATTGATTTTGGTGAAAACCCAGGTAGGGGAAACGTATAAATTGTGGTTGGAAGTAGTTCTAGGGGCTTCAAAGAAGCCCTACAATCAAACCAATACAGAAAATAGAGCGCCATTGAACAGGAAGATGATTCTTTACTGTTTGTGGAGAAAAGCAAGAAGCATTTCATCAAACACATAATTTGCATTACAAACCCACAAAAACATAACAGCAATAGAAAATAAAGACAAACCCAAAACAAATCAGTGAAAATACAACGAAACAAAACGCACAAACAAACGAACAAAACCCCAACAAAACCCACAATAAATCAAATGAAACCCAAGCAAACCCACAGAAAAAAATATATATATTCGAACGAAACCCACATCCCAGAGCCTATATGCATTAAGATTGCGTAAAAATAGAGAGGTCAACGAAGAAGACAAAAGTTAGAGTGATGTACTTGTGTTGCCGTGAGAAATAGAGAAAGAAGATGAGCTTGTGGTGCCGAAGAAAAGGGCGAGACCAAGAGCGCGAGAGCGAGAGCGAGACTGAGGGGGAGATTGACAGTATGTGGGAGATTGAGAGGGAGATAGCGAGATTGAGAGGGAGATTTGAGATTGAGAAAGTGATAGATGAGGGAGTAATGGCTTAAGTGTGGGTAACAGGGGTTTTGGTGGTCTGGGTGAGAAGTGAGTAACAAAGAAATCAAAATGACTTTAACCGAAGCTGGGAAAGTTTTTTAAACGGTACTCGAGCTTCCCAAGCTTGAGTACTGTTTTGAATTTTTTAAATCCAATTGCTACAAGCAATTGGTGCCAATTATGTTTAATACCCGAGTTTAGTGAACTCGGGTATCTCATTGAACAGTACTCGAGCTCAGGAAGCTCGAGTACTGTTTGGAATTTTTGACTCAGCTGCCATGTCAGCGTGCCACGGTGGAAGTCAAAAAACATAGTACTCGAGTTCACCAAACTCGAGTACTTAAAAAGATGGTAGATCCCCTATTATTTCCGAAACAGTGTTTTTGGGCCAAATTTTTTCAAAATTGATGGTAATGGGCCATTTTGGCCGAAACTAGTGATCAACTATTAGCCTAGCCATAAAACCCAGCCCATCATCAGTGACATATTCCTTATCCTTGTTAGTATTCTCCTTTTTTATGGCCCAAGATTGGGCCCACATTAACTCATTTTCTTCTACCATCTGAAAATCAATCAACCATTTGTCTAATATATCCAGGCCACCTAAAACCAATAGCCCATGGGCCTATTACAACATGCATTGGATTGCTTGGACTAGCCCATTAGCACATGTACATTTCTTGCGTTTTGACCTCTATGCATCTTTATTATTCACTTACGTTATTCTTCCGTAAAATCAATTGCAAGAGAACAAAATACTGTTATGTACCTTGACAGAATAAAGCATCAACTAAAATTTGCATATACCAGAAACCGATTGACATTTTGGTCTGATAATATCTTGTTTAATATATCCTGATGATAAAGAGTTATCATTAGAAGCAGGCGTCATAGGTTGAAACTCTCTTAAAAAATAAAAAAAATTCCACTTGAGATGCGATAGAACTAATTATTAGTTTCTTGTGAATATTTCCAGGATTTTTTAATGTGTACATTGGGAATGTGTTGGAATGTTTTTACTGCTAAGTATTTGTGAGTAAAATTTCTCTTTGTTTTTATGCCTCACAGCCATGGAGGCTAAAGTGCCCAAAGTACCAACCAAGAAGAAAGACAGCAAAATGAGGCAATTGGAAATGAAGAAAATTGGGGTTCTGCTTCTACTTCTAAAGAAACTGTTGAAGTTGCACCAGCAAGAGAAAGACCTCAAAGGTGGACAAGGTATGTGACTCTGAAGTGAACATGCCACTTTCCACTGATGATTCTGACTTTTGATAAAGAGGATGAGTAGAGTAGTTCTGTTGAGAAACTGACTTTGGGAACTAAATCTCAGTCCCCTTGTGATATAATTCATGATTCTTAATTGTTACTTTGATATTCTGCTAAACTGTGTTCCTTGGCAATGATCAGTGTTTATTGTGATTTGTAAGAGTAAGGATTTTCTTTCATTCAAAGCAATCCTACGGTCATCTTATTGAAGTTCCTAAAATTGTTTTATCCATTTGTTTTAAAATAAGAGAATTGGATTTTGCTTCATCAATGGATACCCAAAATAGTGATAATTGTTTCAAAATGAATCAAATGATAATTTGATATCCACCCTAATCTACTTATTTTAAACTAGATGAATAAACTTATAGGAATTCCATAGTCGTGTATCTTAAGAATTCAAAAGGATCTTAAGAATGTTTTAAAGAATTTTAATTGAATACAACTTGTCAATGTGTGTAACCAAAATAAAACAATTTTTGTATGTTACTCTATTTTTGTTCTATGAAGAATTATTTTCTTTTATAAAGGTGGGTCGTCTCATGTGTGTCCTACATGAGAGGCGCACATTTTTGTGACGTGGTGAATTGAAGAATTTTTTTTTTTTTTTTTTTTTTTTTTTTTTTTTTTTTTTTTTTTTTTTAATGTAGGACCTGTAGGTATTATCGAATAATAAATCAAATAAATAAATAATTTCTTAAAAAAATAAACTAAATAATTTAAAAAGAAAGTACAATTAATCAGACTAGTTGTAATGACTATTATTTATGTGGTGTTTCATGTGTGTGTGTTTTGAATCTCACCTTTTCCTCTCTTCACTATTGACCTATCCAATATATATATATATATATATATAGTTTAGATTTTCAGGCCAGGTAATTGCTTCCTTTTTTTTTTTTTTTTTTGAAGAATAAAAAAGTACTTAAAGGTCAACTGAAATAAGTAATATCTTATGGTGTTTCCCAATGAAGACATCTAAGTTTCAAATCTTTCTACCCTCATTATTACTACTAATTTAAAAAAAAAAAAAAAATCAATCAATGATGCTTGGCCATGAATTTGGCCACATTTTCCCCCCTAGGTAAATAGTGATAAAGGTGGGTTTAAACTCCAAACATTGAACAGCATAGAGGGTGTTAGTCATGAAATTTCTTATTATATGCGTTTGATGGGAATTTAAGTAAGTTTTTTTCTTCAGGTTGCCTGGAAATTAAAATGTAAACAATTTAAATAAATGGAATCAGTTTAAAAGAAGTACTTTCTCCAAAAAAAAAAAAAAAGTTTAAAAGAAGTAGATCATTAGTTTGTCAATTTATGTGATGGGAAGGCTTAGTGTATAAGGTGTATTGAATAATTTCACATGAAGAAGCAGCATTTCAAGATTAATTTCACATGAAGAATTAGCATTTCAATATTTGAGTTGGTTTTGTTTATGTAGCTTATTATTTTGGGTCTTTGTTTTTGTTTGTTTGTTTTGTTTTGTTTTGTTTTGTTTTTTTTTTTTGGATAGAAAGGAAATATATATAAAAGGAAACATCTAAAAGCATCCTGGGAAAGCAAAAAAACATCATCCACGGGAGGATCATTACAAAAAACAAAATCTTATTGCAGCATAGTTCACCTCTTAACCAGATCATTGGCACACTTATTTGCCTCTGTGAAGCAACGTTTGACTTTAGTTTGGGGATTCCTGGATAGGAGAGCCTTGCAATAATTTAGGATAGAAGAAGAACATCAAGTTAGACCATTGTTTTGAATCAATGAATCAACAATAATCTTAGCATCTAACTCAATCTCAACATGACTAAACTGCAAATCATTGATTAAAGGATAGAAAAGGATTATGTGTTCCTTGTAACCTTTTTCCTTTTTAATGAATTTTCCATTTTTTGTTAAAATAATGCTTTTTCTATAAAGTATTTTACTAAACAGGTCCTGTTGAAACTTATATTGGAGAATAGTATCATTTGAAATTTAAAGCTTGAAAGGTCTAGCTTTAAATAAAAAGAATCGATTTTCAAGCGAAATGAAATGACTGATGAGGTGTTTTAAAAATCGCATCGCACTTGGAACTCGATTCTATAAAAGTCCATTGAACCTTTTTCCTTTTCCCAAATTTCTCACAATCAATCTCACTCTCGTCTCTCACTTAAAAATTTTAAACCAAATTATAAATTATCCTTTCTAACTTTGACCAACATTCAATTCAGTCCTCTAACTTTATCTTTGTTCAATTACATTTTCTAATTTTCAAGTTTATTCAATTAAGGCCTTCTATTAGTGTCTATTGTAAAAGATTTGTTAAGGACCCTATAAATAACGACATTTTGTTTTACCAGATCCATGCTTTAGAGGGTTATTAACGAAGATTTTTTTTTTATTTTTTTATTTACGGAGACTAATAGAAGGTTTGGAATGAATAAACTTGAAAATTAGTGGACTTAATTGAACAAAACCAAAGTTAAATGTTTGAATTGAATGTTAGTCAAAGTTAAAGGATGCAATTTATAATTTAGCCAAAATTTTAAATAGAACTCAGACTCTTAAAAGTAAATTTGTTTATACCCAAACTTTGTATGGACAAAGTTTCAAATAATGAAATAACTCAGATTTTATAGAAGTTGAGTTCTATATAAAAGAGTTACACGCAACTTAACTTTATATAAAACCAGTTACGTAAGTCTCTACTTTATAAAAGAGTTACAGTATTCACATTATAGATCGACCCTATACAAACCAATGCATTTACGGTTATGAGAAACACTTGGTCAAGAAACCAATACTAGAAATACTTTAGGGTGCTTTCCTGTTGAAGATTCTACATATAGCTTCATTAGTCACTGATTTGTTGCTACCGCTTTTACAGAGATTCGAGTCCCCACAATTATCTAGTCCAGACTTTACATAAACCGTTCACGTTTCTTTCATGTAGCTTGACAATAACAGGCGGTGAATGGCGAACAACAAGAGCAGTGGAATAGCATGAAGACAATTTCTTAAAAAATCAAAGCAAGATTTTATAAATAAAGAGAGTGGCTGTCAATATTGTAAACCACAGGCCTCATCCATACAAGAAACAGAGACCATACAAAAGTTTTGAATTATTATCTTACGGCAATAGAATGAAACCTGTTCTTATCTCAAAATTATAATAATATGGCTTGATTTGTTATTATTTGCGGCTATCTCCATCATAGAAAGAATAAATAAAAAAATGTTAAAAGTGTTATAGTTCAATTGATATCTAAGCGAGACATTTAGGATATAAATTTTTGTACCCGAATTATCAAATTATAAAAAGCAAAAAAGCAAAAAAAAAAAAAAAATCACATCTGTAATAGTAGAGAACTTGTAGAATATTCAATATTCCATCCCAAGGCTGCATGAATAGAGCTCGTACGGCTCAACCATTCTGTTGGAAATAAAGGAGAGATAATACCTGAATTTTCCTTGGAAATTTACACAATTTGATTTTACCAAGAGAGGTGGCAGAGATAAGGCGTGGACCAAGTCACTGTCTTGAGACAAATCGTGCCGTCTACAGTATATCTGATGTAGTTAGACAAATAGTTTCTGCACGTTGCCCCCAGGATACAACAGCCCAGCCACCTTTTGCTGATTATCCTTGCGAGCCTACACACGCTCGTAGGATATAAGCTCTCTATAGTACTTTCTTTTCCCAGAAAAGTTTGTAAAAGATAGAATATTTTAAAAAATATATAATTTATAATTTAAAAATTATAGAAAAAAGTACATAATTAAATTTATAATTTTCATAGTATTATTCTATCATAACATGTTGGACTACACTTCTCAGCTTTATCAAGAAACGTGACCCTTGATTAGGCCATCAGTTTCCAGAAATTGAGGAAATAGCATAAAGGCAAAACTTAAAGTTACCGGATAGCGCCGAGTCCTATTGTTTTTGTTTTTGTTTTTATTTTAATTTTTGGATAAATTGATGGTTACAATCGATAAAGAATGGAATTGTGTTAATGTTTGTGTAAAGTTGTAATTTACAACTATTTTATGTTGGCTCTAATTTCGTGTCAAATTTGATTGTAATTTCATCAATCATATTTTCTTGTATTTATGTGGTTTTAATTGTAAGGGATGAGTGTGAGAGAGTGTGAAGACTAAAACTTAAAACGATGAAGAATTGGATTTCGCGAGTGCCTCGTGAGAAGCTATCCCACGAAAGAGCCACGTGTAGAGCACATGACTGGAATGCGAAGAGTCATGCCAGCCTGGAGGATTTCACAAGTGTCTCGCGAGTAAGGCCTTCCCGCAAAATACTTGCAAAACATTCTGTTTGGCTAAAAGGCCATGTTTTATTTTACCAAGTCTTTACTCACACTATATATACCCTCATTACCCACATATTGTAAGTAGTGCTTTTCAGAGAGAAAACCCAAGAAAATGCACTTGAGAGTTATAGATTGTTATACCCACAATCATCTACACATTTTCTTGTAGTTTTCCTCTACTCCTGACTCTCCATCTCTAATCCATGAGAGGTTGATAGCTCAAACATTTACCACACTCAATCTGAGTGTCAAGTGAGATTTTGGTGCTACTGGGAAGCATTGGAAGGAGTCATTCATTGGCGGATGCAATTGGGTTGAATTGCGGGATCCGGGAAAGCTAGAGAAGACAAGGTTCCAAGAAGCTAGTTGGTAGCAGGAGCTTAAAGGACTCAAGTACATTGGGTAGATTAGGCTTGAAGGAGCTTTTGTTATTCGTGTACTCAAACTTATTCTATAGTGGATCGATTTATCGCTTGGAGGGCGGCAAAGAGGTTTTTCGCCGAGTTCTTCCGTTTCCTCTTTGATAACACATCGTCGTATTATTTTATGTTTACATCTCTCTTTCCTACTCTTTAAGCTTATCTTTTATTGTTGATATTGCATAAATATGGGTTATGGTGGTTGTATCGGTTGTTTGCGCTCATTTACTCTTACTCTGCACTTAGCTTAAGTTAGAGTAAAAATAACTTAGCCGTAATTTTTATTTTGGAGTTTGAACAAGCTCTTGTGTTTTCACACAAATCTAAGCTTTAAGTTTGGCTGCTGCAATCTTGAGTTTAATGGGTGAGTGGTGAATATAGATTATTGAAAAAGTGGGCATATCAAGAATAGATGTTTTGTAGAAATGTGGCTTCTGAAGATGGAAGGTGGTTTTAGGTAAGATATAGACGAGACACTTTACTGTTTAAAAAAAATGGTTATGAGAGTTTAGATGGATTTGAGGATGATTTTAATGAGCTAATTCATATTAGTTTTTTCATTTTGGATTTTGTTGGGGTGATAAAAAGCTTGTTTATGTTCATTTGTTTAGTAAACAAGCCAAGCTCAATCTAACTATAAGCACGATTATAAAACAAGTCAAGCTCAAACATAGTAATATGTATGTGGACAAACTTGTGAACATGAAACCTCAAATTAATTTATATAATACTGTATATTTATATGTATACTTGTTTAATAATATATTTATATAAACTTGAAATTATATTGTATAAATTTGCAAATTTGTTCATATAATATAAAATTATTATTTATTGTTTATTTGTAATATGATAAATCATTTGTATTCAAAATTCATAAATTTGTAAGGGGCTAAAACATTTTAGTTAAAGTTTTACTATATATAGGAAAAAAAATAAGTTAATAAGTAGTTCGTGAACAAGCTCAAGTTTGCTCGATAAGTAAATGAACAAGGATTGAACATGTAATTTTATTTGGTGGTGAACTTGAGCTCAAAACATGTTTGAAATAAAATTAAATGAATAGGCCCGAACTTTTAATACATGGCTTGGCTCGGCTCTTTTATAGTCCTAGGTTTAGAGGAGATGGCGATGATTGTTGCCTCGGTTCTTTTCCTTAATAAATTTTCATAAAAAAATGATTAGATGTAATTGTTAGGTAGACTCCTCTCCTTCAAGTGATGGCCCCCTAATGTGCACTGCATAGATAAGATCCACTCATCATGTTAAAGGGGAAGAGTCATGGACCTAATAATTTCTTCAATTGAAACTGGCACAACTAGCATGTTAGTTATACTTATATCAATAGTGTGGATAACTAAACGGGCCTGCTCTTGATTAGATACATCAATAGCGTTGTATACCAATAATCATTCATAAGAACCACATTATAATATGTAGCTAACCTTTCCACTGTAATTTAGATATCCTTAAATATTCTTAAATGTTGAATAAGAACTTAAAATGTTGAAGTTAAATTGTGTTACTTTAGAAATTAGTGATCAACTATTAGCCTAGCCATAAAACCCAGCCCATCATCAGTGACATATTCCTTATCCTTCAGTATTCTCCTTTTTTATGGCCCAAGATTGGGCCCACATTTACTCATTTTCTTTCTACCATCTCAAAATCAATCAACCATTTGTCTAATATATCCAGGCCACCTAAAACCAATAGCCCATGGGCCTATTACAACATGCATTGGATTACTTGGACTAGCCCATTAGCACATGTACATTTCTTGCGTTATGGCCTCTATGCATCTTTATTATTCACTTACGTTATTCTTCCGTAAAATCAATTGCAAGAGAACAAAATACTGTTATGTACCTTGATAGAACAAAGCATCAACTAAAATTTGCATACACCAGAAACCGATTGGTATCTTGATTTGATAATATCTTGTTTAATATATCCTAATAATAAAGAACTATCATTAGAAGCAGGCGTCATAGGTTGAAACTCTCTTGAAAAAAAAGAAAATTCCACTTGAGATGCGATAGAACTAATTATTAGTTTCTTGTGAATATTTCCATGATCTTTTAATGTGTACATTGGGAATGTGTTGGAATGTTTTTACTGCTAAGTATTTGTGAGTAAAATTTCTCTTTGTTTTTATGCCTCGGCCATGGAGACTAAAGTGCCCAAAGTACCAACCAAGAAGAAAGACAGCAAAATGAGGCAATTGGAAATGAAGAAAATTGGGGTTCTGCTTCTACTTCTAAAGAAACTGTTGAAGTTGCACCAGCAAGAGAAAGACCTCAAAGGTAGACAAGGTATGTGACTCTGAAAGTGAACATGCCACTTTCCACTGATGATTCTGACTTTTGATAAAGAAGATGAGTAGAGTAGTTCTGTTGAGAAACTGACTTTGGGAACTAAATCTCATTCCCCTTGTAATGTACTTCATGATTCTTAATTGTTACTTTGATATTCTGCTAAACTGTGTTCCTTGGCAATGATCACTGTTTATTGTGATTTGTAAGAGTAAGGATTTTCTTTCATTCAAAGCAATCCTACGGTCATATTATTGAAGTTCCTAAAATTGTTTTATCCATTTGTTTTAAAATAAGAGAATTGGATTTTGCTTCATCAATGGATACCCCAAAATAGTGACAATTGTTTCAAAATGAATCAAATGATAATTTGATATCCACCCTAATCTACTTATTTTAAAATAGATGAATAAACTTATAGGAATTCCATAGTCGTGTATCTTAAGAATTCAAAAGGATCTTAAGAATGTTTTAAAGGATTTTAATTGAATACAACTTGTCAATGTGTGTAACCAAAATAAAACAATTTTTGTATGTTACTCTATTTTTGTTCTGTGAAGAATTATTTTCTTTTATAAAGGTGGGTCGTCTCATGTGTGTCCTACATGAGAGGCACACATTTTTGTGATATGTGGTGAATTGAAGAATTTTTTTCATTTTTTTTTTAATGTAGGACCTGTAGGTATTATTGAATAATAAATCAACTAAATAAATAATTTCTTAAAAAAAAAAACTAAATAATTTAAAAAGAAAGTACAATTAATCAGACTAGTTGTAATGACTATTATTTATGTGGTGTTTCATGTGTGTGTGTTTTGAATCTCACCTTCTCCTCTCTTCACTATTGACCTATCCAATATATATATATATATAGTTTAGATTTTCAGGCCAGCTAATTGCTTCCTTTTTTTTTAATTTTTTTGAAGAATAAAAAAGTACTTAAAGGTCAACTTGAATAAGTAATATCTTATGGTGTTTCCCAATGAAGGCATCTAAGTTTCAAATCTTTCTACCCTCATTATAACTACTAATTTTAAAAAAAAAAAATCAATCAATGATGCTTGGCCATGAATTTGGCCACATTTTCCCCCCTAGGTAAATAGTGATAAAGGTGGGTTTAAACTCCAAACATTGAACATCATAGAGGGTGTTAGTAATGAAATTTCTTAGTATATGCGTTTGATGGGAATTTAAGTAAGTTTTTTTCTTTTAGGTTGGCTGGAAATTAAAATGTAAACAATTTAAATAAGTGGAATCAGTTTAAAAGAAGTACTTTCTCCAAAAAATAATAAATAAAAAAAAGTTTAAAAGAAGTAGATCATTAGTTTGTCAATTTATGTGATGGGAAGGCTTAGTGTATTAGGTGTATTGAATAATTTCACATGAAGAAGTAGCATTTCAAGATTAATTTCACATGAAGAATTAGCATTTCAATATTTGAGTTGGTTTTGTTTATGTAGCTTATTATTTTGGGTCATTGTTTTTGTTTATTTGTTTGTTTTGTCTTGTTTTTTGTTTTTGGATAGAAAGGAAATATATATAAAAGGAAACATCTAAAAGCATCCAGGGAAAGCAAAAAAACATCATCCATGGGAGGATCATTACAAAAAACAAAATCTTATTGCAGCATAATTCACCTCTTAACCAGATCATTGGCACACTTATTTGCCTCTGTGAAGCAACGTTTGATTTTAGTTTGGGGATTCCGGGATAGGAGAGCCTTACAATAATTTAGGATAGAAGAAGAACATCAAGTTAGACCATTGTTTTGAATCAATGAATCAACAATAATCTTAGCATCTAACAATCTCAACATGACTAAACTGCAAATCATTGATTAAAGGATAGAAAAGGAATATGTGTTCCTTGTAACCTTTTTCCTTTTTAATGAATTTTCCATTTTTTGTTAAAATAATGCTTTTTCTATAAAGTATTTTACTAAACAGGTCCTGTTGAAACTTATATTGGAGAATAGTATCATTTGAAATTTAAAGCTTGAAAGGTCTAGCTTTAAATAAAAAGAATCGATTTTCAAGCGAAATGACATGACTAATGAGATGTTTTAAAAATCGCATCCCACTTGGAACTCGACTCTATAAAAGTCCGTTGAACCTTTTTCCTTTTCCCAAATTTCTCACAATCAATCTCACTCTCGCCTCTCACTTAAAAATTTTAAAGCAAAATTATAAATTATCCCCTCTAACTTTGACTAATATTCAATTCAGTCTTCTAACTTTATTTTTGTTCAATTACATTTTTTAATTTTCAAGTTTATTCAATTGAGGTCTTCTATTAGTGTCTATTGTAAAAGATTTGTTAAGGACCCTATAAATAACAATATTTTGTTTTGCCAGATGCATGCTCTAGAGGGTTATTAACGAAGAAGGTTTTTTTTTTTTTTTTTTTTTAATTTTATTTTTACGGAGACTAATAGAAGGCTTGAAATGAATAAATGGTTATTAACGAAGAAGGTTTTTTTTTTTTTTTTTTTTTAATTTTATTTTTACGGAGACTAATAGAAGGCTTGAAATGAATAAACTTGAAAATTAGTGGACTTAATTGAACAAAAACATAGTTAAATGGTTGAATTGAATGTTAGTCAAAGTTAGAGGATGCAATTTATAATTTAGCCAAAATTTTAAATACAACTCAGACTCTTAAAAGTCAATTTGTTTATACCCAAACTTTGTATGGACAAAGTTTCAAATAGTGAAATAACTCAGACTTTATAGAAGTTGAGTTCTATATAAAAGAGTTACACGCAACTTAACTTTATATAAAACCAGTTACGTAAGTCTCTACTTTATAAAAGAGTTAACAGTATTCACATTATAGATCGACCCTATACAAACCAATGCATTTACGGTTATGAGAAACACTTGGTCAAGAAACCAATACTAGAAATACTTTAGGGTGCTTTCCTGTTGAAGATCCTACATATAGCTTCATTAGTCACTGATTTGTTGCTACCGCTTTTACAGAGATTCGAGTCCCCACAATTATCTCGTCCAGACTTTACATAAACCGTTCACGTTTCTTTCATGTAGCTTGACAATAACAGGTGGTGCATGGCGATCAACAAGAGCAGTGGAATAGCATGAAGACAATTTCTTAAAAAATCAAAGCAAGATTTTATAAATAAAGAGAGTGGCTGTCAATATTGTAAACCACAGGCCTCATCCATACAAGAAACAGAGACCATACAAAAGTTTTGAATTATTATCTTACGGCAATAGAATGAAACCTGTTCTTATCTCAAAATTATAATAATATGGCTTGATTTGTTATTATTTGCGGCTATCTCCATCATAGAAAGAATAACAAAAAAAAAAAAAAATGTTAAAAGTCTTATAGTTCAATTGATATCTAAGCGAGACATTTAGGATATAAATTTTTGTACCCGAATTATCAAATTATAAAAAGCAAAAAAGCAAAAAAAAAAAAAAAAAAAAAATCACATCTGTAATAGTAGAGAACTTGTAGAATATTCAATATTCCATCCCGAGGCTGCATGAATAGAGCTCGTACGGCTCAACCATTCTAAATTTCGAGAAGCTCTATTGGATTGTTTGATAATTTCCATACCCCACATTTGTTTATAAACCAACTTCTATTGCAATAATTAGTACTTAGTTCGTATGGATTCAAGTTAGATCAATTGTTAAAAAATTTTGTTGTCGAATAAGAGACTCGAAGATTAAATCCTGCCAACACAGAAAAAAAATTGATTTCTTGATATGACAATATTGATAAAAAAATATAATCATAAAATAAAGACTAAATTCAAATCTTATCCCTCTCACACACACATTATTAGTCAAACATATACAGCTTTATTCTTCCCTGCTTTGCTAGTTTATTACTTAATTTTAAATTATGTTTTGCTTCTTTTACTCTAAACAACTTGTCATTGTGTATTTTTTTTAATCTTGGCTAATGCAATGCACAGTGAAAGAAAACATAAAATTTAAAATTTCAATTATGAAAATGATATTGAGTGAGATTGTTTGATGTGTGATTTTGTGAGAGATTAGGTAATATGGAAAACTAGTTTACAAAAATTGAAGTTTCAAGGAATTAGAAAAAAAAAATTGGGTTGGATTTTATTGATTTCCCAATTTATATATATATATATATATATGTGATACATTCACATCTTCTTTTTTTTTTTCTTTTTTTTTGAAACAATTATGGTTGCAATTGTGTAGAATTTTTATTGACTCATAATTTTGTGGGCCTTCCTTAGAGTAGGGGAGAGAGTAGAGAGTACAATTCACCTACATTTTTCATGTTTATGCAAAAAATATTAATTCCCAATAATTGGGGCCTTCTTCAATTGAGGGCCTCCAGATTTAAAAAATATAAAATTTTGGCTCTTTTAGAGACTAATTGGAAGCTATCAATTTTTTATATAAATGATATTCAATCTTCAAGTATTTTGTATACTAAAAAAGATTCAATCAAACCCAAGGGGGTTTATCTAGTGTTTCTAAGGTCTTGTGAGATCCATGAGGTATTGGGTTTAAAAGTTAAGGCCCTGTTTGGTTTTTTTTTTTTTTTTTTTGTCATCACTCATCATTCCTCACATAATTTTCGTTACTTATCACTTAAAATACCCCAATTCCCTACACTCCACCCGTTTGGCACCATCACTCAACTTGTCATCACTCAAAATTTTCAGTTGTTTGTGGGCCCCACAGATTGACTTGGTGCAGCTTTTACTCTTTTTTTTTTTTTTCCTTCCACCCCCAATACCCAAACATACTGAACCAGTGAAAAAAAAAAAAAAAAAAGAAACCCAAAAACACACCGAACCTAGTGAAAAAAAAAGTCAAAGGTTGCAGCTGGGTGGGTTCATACATGTGAGTTTAATTACGAAAATGCCATTGAAAAATGAGTTTTGAAAACTAAAAACACCTAAACTGTGTTTTCAGTTTCCATAACTTATCATTCAAAATCAAAGAATTGAGTGATGGAAACAAAAATTGGAAACAAAAACCAAACAGACTTCTTAGCTATGGGTCTTGCCATTTTTGAGTTATGAGTGATGGAAACAGAATAATGAACGATGGAAACACAAAAACCAAACACCCCTAAATCTCTTAATTGGTATATTAGGGCCATTTCAATGCGATTATTCCTTGTAATTACTTGTGTGCGTAGGAAGAAGAACTACACACACCCAAAAAAATAATCAAGTGCTATTACATCACATAATTTTTTTGTTGGATGTGAATTTGATAAATCCAACATTATATTACATTTCCTATTTATACTCCTTATGTTTGTAAATTAATTTCAAGTTAATCAAAGATCAGTAATTATGTTATTTACTAAATATTTTAATTTCAAGTTTTTGTAATTTAAAATTATGCATAGAAGATGTGTTTTTTTTTTTTTTTTTATTGAGTAAATAATATTTGATTATCAAGAAATTTCGTATAAATAGAACATAAAAATATATAATCAAATGATGGGATTTTTAAAATTTTAATTCAATAAAAAGTTATTAAATTGTATAGCATTGCTTAAAGTTAGACTAGATGTAACTTGATTTTAAACTCTCTCTCTCTCTCTCTCTCTCTCTATATATATATATATATGGTGGAAATAATCAACTAACACCGAATTACCAATTAAAAATGACTAAACCTTCATATATACTAAAATTATCTATCCATATATAGCCTTGGTTTTGTTTTATTTATTTATTTTTTAAAATAATAAGAGGGAATGGAAAATTTTAACACCAATATATTTTTCTTTCATGGGAGGTTTGAAACTCAGTGAATAAAACTTTTGGTAAATATAAGTAACATGATTGAATTGCTCTTTTCGAAAAACAAATTTTAAATTAGTAGATTAATTAGATCACAGTTAAACATGATACTTGATTATTTAATAAATAATATAAAAAATACCCATTGAAAAATTCAAATCATACATGCCCTTATATCTATATATATACACACACATTGAATTATTTGCTATTCATTGCATTGTTTAAACGAGCGAACCCAAGTCAGGTCAACTGCAATATGTTTATTTTTGTCCCCCCCCCCCCCCCTTTATCATAAGCTATAAAATATAAGAAATGCTATATCCACGATATTTTTACAATATTTTCACAATAAATTTTAAGTTGCAAAATCTTATTTGCTAATATTGATGAGAAAAAAGGTAATTTCAGTAGTGAATTAAAGATAAAAACCCGTAACAACCTGCGACTTAAAATTTTTTGTGAAAGCATCGTAAAAATGTTGTGGACATAGTAGACTCTAGAGGCGTAGCTCATGGTCATGGCCCTACACTCACGTGGTGTTAGTCTGCTCATGAATTGTTCATACAAGGTGCGGAAATGGGTGTCTTATTCGCATCATTGGATCCTAGTACTATTACGTGTATCATGCAAGCACTCAAACAATCAAAATCAAAGAGAGAGAGAGCATTGGACTTTTTTGGATTTTGAAAGGTATATATCTTAGTTGGATGGCTATGATTGGAGTTGTTGGTGGCACCCGTGAATGATGTGTTTTGTTTTGATGCAAGTTGTGGTGGAAAAGCAGAGTCTATTTGTAATTAATAAATTATAGCTAGAATTATATCATATAAGTAAATTAGATAGAGTTATTTTAGTTTTGAAAAATTGATTCACCAACCTTAAATGTTTTATCAATAATATTTACTAAAAACTAGACTATTTGTATTATCAATAAATTAAAATAATAATTTATAAATTTATTTACAAACTTACATAATCTAATCTTAAGATTATATAAATTTATTTTTATATGTCTTTTCAGGAACACCTAGGTGATCGGTTCAATAGTTTTAAAAGATGTGGTGAAAACCCCGAAGTCTCATAGGCAGATAATGGTAATCTGGCTAAAGATTAGGATATCACTTCTGTATTCTAATATATATACACGCATAAACTCATAAAATTTTAAAAGGCTTTTATTTAAACTTAAGTATATTTAATTTTCTATATATATTCATATCTATAATATTAACAAATTATACATTTCAAAATTTGTAGCTAATTAAGTATCTCAGAAATCATTATAAAGTTAATATTATATATATATATATTTATTTATTTATTTAATAAAGAGTGATATTATACTATTACAGAGTTTAGCATGTATGTCTTATAAATAAATAAATCAAATTCTAAAACATAAATAAAAAATTATTGATTATGTTATTTATGTGACATCAATTACCCTTGTTAACGCGTTGGTTTATAAGTCTTTTATAATAAAATTACTAGTTGTTTTGGGATTTTTCAAAAAATAAAAAATAAAAACAAAAAATAAGTGCATAAATGTTTCATCATATTAAATATAAGGTCTTTATATAAACTTATCTCCATTAGGAGACTTAGTGTGCGTTAAGTATTAGCTTAAAAATTCAATTTTTTTACTATTTAACATATTTTTATTACTATTTATATGTTTTATTGTATTTTTTGGTATTAGTCATAGATTTCACGATATTATTTCAATTATATTTTATCTTTATTTACAGTAGTTTCAGTTTCAACTAAATAAACTATTTCTAAAAAAATAACTTAAGTAGAATTTATCTTAATTATTTAATTATTATTCTACGCTATAAGGTGAAACTCCATAAAAAAAAATAATATAAAAAAAGATTTATGTTATTCAATGGATAGTCGATACAACGAATCCACTCAAGATTGAATAGCGGGTCTCAATTTTAGGTGTACTCAAGACCAGGGTCTTTATATATTGATCACTCTGTCTGTTACATCCTCCACACAGATATCGTTCTCATCTTACTCTCCTCACAAAGTTACTATTCATCCAATTCCCACTAAGAAATGGCGGAAGGAGCTTTGGTCGGCGTTGCTAAGGGAATCACAGAGAAAGCGAGCAACCTCTTAGCCCAAGAGATTGTACTACTCTGGGGCGTCAAAGACGAGATTGTAAATTCTAAAACATAAATAAAAAATTATTTATTATGTTATTTATGTGACATCAATTACCCTTGTTAACACGTTGGTTTATAAGTCTTTTATAATAAAATTACTAGTTGTTCTGGGATTTTTCAAAAAATAAAAACAAAAAATAAGTGCATAAATGTTTCATCATATTAAATATAAGGTCTTTATATAAAATTATCTCCATTAGGAGACTTAGTGTGCGTTAAGTATTAGCTTAAAAAGTCAGTTTTTTTACTATTTAACTTATTTTTATTACTATTTATATGTTTTATTGCATTTTTTGGTACTAGTTATAGATTTCACGATATTATTTCAACTACATTTTATCTTTATTTACAGTAGTTTCAGTTTTAACTAAA
Source organism: Quercus suber (assembly GCF_002906115.3). Lineage (NCBI taxonomy): Eukaryota > Viridiplantae > Streptophyta > Magnoliopsida > Fagales > Fagaceae > Quercus > Quercus suber. The sequence goes on along the minus strand of NW_027070018.1, from coordinate 307,681 downwards.
TAAACTATTTCTAAGAAAATAACTTAAGTAAAATTTATCTTAATTATTTAATTATTATTCCACGCTATAGGGTGAAACTCCATAAAAAAAAATAATAATATAAAAAAAGATTTATTTTATTCAATGGATAGTGGATACAACGAATCCACTCAAGATTGAATAGCGGGTCTCAATTTTAGGTGTACTCAAGACCAGGGTCTTTATATATTGATCACTCTGTCTATTACATCCTCCACACAGATATCGTTCTCATCTTACTCTCCTCACAAAGTTACTATTCATCCAATTCCCACTAAGAAATGGCGGAAGGAGCTTTGGTCGGCGTTGCTAAGGGAATCACAGAGAAAGCGAGCAACCTCTTAGCCCAAGAGATTGTATTACTCTGGGGCGTCAAAGACGAGATTGAAAGGCTCGGCGACACAGTTTTGACAATCAGTGCTGTGATTGAGGACGCAGAGGAGGAGCAGCATCACAACAATCAAGTCAGAGTGTGGCTGAAAAGGCTGAACGATGCACTTTATGAAGCGGACGACTTGCTGGATGGCATCTCCACTGAAGCTTTACGACAGGAAGTGATGACACGGAATAAGAAAGCAAAAGAGGTACGCATCTTCTTTTCCAAATCCAACCAGCTTGTATATGGTCTTAAAATGGGTCATAAGGTTAAGGCAATGAGGGAGAGGCTAGATGCCATAAAAAACGATAAGGGTTTCCACTTAGATGAACGTACACAAGCGAGGAATTATAGGGTGAGAGAAACTCATTCTTTTGTACGTACTGAAGAAGTTATTGGGAGAGAAAATGATAAGAGAGAGATTATAAGAATTCTTTTGGATACCAATGTTGAAGAGAGTGTTTTGATCCTTCCGATAGTCGGACTTGGAGGACTAGGAAAGACCGCATTAGCTCAACTCGTATTCAACGTTAAAGAAATCCAAAATCATTTTGAGCAAAAGCTTTGGGTGTGTGTCTCTAATGACTTTGAATTAAAAGTAATTGTTAAGAAAATTTTAGAGTGCACAAAAAATACGAAACTAGAAGACCTTGAAATTAACACATTGATTAATGATCTTAAGAAAGAAATTGATGGAAAGCGATACCTACTTGTGTTAGACGATGTATGGAATGAGGATCCTCAAAAATGGCTTAGCCTAAAAGATCTTTTAATGGGTGGAGCAAGAGGTAGTAGGATATTAGTGACTACACGCATTAAGAAAGTGGCAGAGATTACGAAAACTGTTCAACCATACATGTTAAAGGGTTTAGATAAAGAAAAGTCTTGGTGTTTATTTAAGCGGTTTGCATTTGCAAATGGACAAGATTTACAGAATCCTTACATTAAGGAAATTGGAATGGAAATCATTGCAAAGTGTAAAGGAGTCCCTCTTGCCATAAGGACACTAGGAAGCGTATTGTACTTCAAAAACCCAGAAAAAGAATGGTTGTCTTTTAAGAATGATGAACTTTCAAAAGTAGCTCAAAAAGAAAATGATATCCTACCATCACTTAAACTAAGTTATGATCATCTTCCGCCATATTTGAAGCAATGCTTTGCTTATTGTTGTTTATTTCCGAAGGATTACAAAATTCATAAACCGACATTGATTAAAATGTGGATGGCGCAAGGTTTCATTAGGTCTTCAAGTCAAAACCAATGCTTGGAAGATATTGGTGATGAGTACTTTATGGATTTACTTTGGAGATCATTCTTTCAGGAAGTTGAAGAAGATGGGAGTGGAAATATATTAAAATTCAAAATGCATGACCTCATGCATGATCTTGCAAAATCGGTAGCAGCATCTGATAATGCCACTTTTTATTCAAAAGAGGAAGACATTCAAGAGAAAACTCGCCACATATCATTTGATAGAACGTTTCTTTCATCATCAGGAATTCCAATCTCATTGTATAAAGCAAGTAGGATAAGAACATTTGTTTTGCTAAGTCAATCACAACATCCAAGATTGGGTAAGTCAACTTACAATGCAATTGTTTCAAGATTTAAGTTCATACGCTTGCTGGATCTACATGATATGGGTATTAAAATAATTCAAAGTTCCATCGGGAAGTTAAGGCATTTAAGGTACCTCGATCTATCTTCTAATTCTATTAGAATGCTTCCTAATTCCATCACAAGATTGCATAATTTGCAAACACTAAGACTCTCTCGATGTCCAATTAAAGAATTGCCTAAAGATATTAAAAAATTAGTCAACCTCAGGTATCTTGAGATTGATGAGTGTAGGCGTTTGACTCATTTGCCATGTGGATTAGGGCAGTTGACTAAGCTTCGGACATTGTCACAATTTGTGGTAGCTAAAAATAGTTGTTTACCCTTCAGGTGCAATGGTGGATTGAAGGAACTCTATGGGCTAAACGAGCTGAGAGGAACTCTACAGATTAGGAGATTAAGACATGGGAAAGATGCTTTATTAGAATCTAAGGATGCAAATATGAGAGAGAAACAACATCTTCAAGGCCTGACGTTGAGGTGGATAAAAGAAGAAGTGGATGAGTCCAACGTTTGTTATGATGAAGAGTCACTTGAAGCCTTGTACCCACATTCAAATCTTCATGAATTGCATTTACTGCGATATGGGGGAGTGAAATTTCCAAGTGGGACTTCATCACTTTCAACTCTTGTAAACTTTTCCCTAAATAATTGTAACAAATGCCAACATCTTCCACCATTGGATCAATTTCATTCTCTCAAAAGTCTCTCTCTTGAATGGATGAATGATTTAGAGTACATATTAGAGAAAGATGACAACTGTGGGTTCTTTGATTCTTCATTTCTCCCATCTCTAGAGCAACTCCAAATTAAATATTGTCCTAATCTAAAAGGATGGTGGCAACGACAGAGGGATTCTGTTGAGGAGGTCGATAATCATTCACTGCCTTCATTTCGTCGTCTTTCCAACTTAGTTATTTGGCATTGCCTTAAGCTGACATCCATGCCTCTATTTCCATATCTCAAAAAGCTAAAGCTGGGTATGTGTAGCTTGAAGCCATTGGAGCAAACATTGAGGATGAAGTTGACAAACATGGCAACTCTAGAGAGCCTAACATCAATAGCAACATCAACCTCTTCTTCTTCTACAATTGTTGATTCCTCGTTTATCCCTCTCTCCAAATTAAAGTTTATGACAATTGTGAATATGGAGGAAACTTTGCCCAAAGAGTTGATGTGCAATCTCATTTCTCTCCAAGATTTAAGTTGTGGTCCTCTCCCTCTCTCTCAACATCTCATTGCTCTTCGGCGTTTGATAATTAATGGTTCTAACGAGTTTGATATAATAAACAATGGAGATGAGATGGAATGGCATGGCCTTCAGAGGCTTCGCTACCTAAAGTTCTACAACATTCCAAATTTGGCCACTCTACCAGTGGGGATTCAACATCTCACGTCTTTACAAAGATTCAAGATTTATGATTGTCCAAGTTTATTGGCTATACCAGAGTGGATTGGTAACCTCACCTCTTTGCAATCGCTAAAAATTCGGAGTTGTCCCATCTTATTGGAAAGATGCAAGAAGGAAACGGGTGAAGATTGGCCTAAGATTGCTCACATCCCACACTTGGATATATAGTCAGGTAGCTATTTAAGTCATTATTTTATCCCAGTATTTTATAGAACATTAAAAATCCAATTTCTTCTACTTCACTAAATTTCCTGGTAATTAAATTTCAGATGAAGCACCTACTCTGAGGATTTGGAGCTTAATCAAAGCTTTTGGGTGCTGCAATTGCTCAACAAGTCAACAAACTCATCGGTAGTATCTCTTTTCTTTTTTCCTCTTTTAGGTGCTCATAGGATTTTCGTTCTTTATTTTAAGACTTCCCATATTAGGAAAAATAGTATGTGAATTTTCCCAAATCTATTTCTTCATTATACCAAATTACATCTTTGTATCTTGAACTTAGTCTGAGTTAACATAATAATTTTTGTATTTCATCCTGATTTTGTCAAGTACCTTAGTTTTCATTAAAAACACTGCTTGATATTTAAATCATTTATTAATATTTAATTAAATGGAGAATGTTTATAAACCAAAGCATCCGAGGTTTCACTTGTAATTACCTGGTATACATTGGGAATTCAATAACCAAAACATGATGGCATTGAATTGATACTCGTGAAATGTCTGTGGCTTTGGTGATTTAATTCTCATTATACATTTAAATCAATTATGGTATGATATGAAGCGTTTTGTCATTGCTTGAGAATTGCCCTGATATTTTTTACATCCTAGAGTTGGAATGGGATCCATTTCAGCGGTAAGAAAACTTACGTATGCGTATCACTTTTTTTTCCCTATTCTTGATAGAAATCAAAATCCAAATCCTTTCATGTTCTCTCCAAGAAATAGAGCTCAATGAAAAGTAATTGGTTTCAACAAGTCTACAACTAACTCAATGGTATTAGCATATTCATTCTCTACATCATTTCAAAACATATTATGAAACTAATAAATAAGTGAATTTTCATTTATCTATTTCCTATTTTAAACAATTTATACCATGGTATCTAAAACTGAGTTGATTAGGTGAAGAATCTGGATGCTTTGATTTCTGGCTGTGTAAATAGGGTTAAAATTGGCACTCGGTGATATCAAGGTAATGTTTGTGGGGAGGATTAAATCTAGTGCATACATCTACAGTTTGTTGTGCAAGTATTCTATTGGTTCATTCCTTTTTATATATTCCAACTTGTAGTATCTACAAATAATGTGCAGTATCTATGGTTATTCTAATTTTCTTGTTGGGCAATATCTATAAATGATGATGACAACCACAACAAAAATTCACAAAAATTAAGTTGAGTTGCTAAAAGCTATTTTGTCAATAACATAATAATATCTACATTTCCTCCTTTTGTTTAGTATCTTGGTATTCTAGAAGTGCACAATTTCAGGAGTGGATTTCACTTGGTTTTGCACTTGGAGTTGATTTCTCCTTTTAAAATCAATCAATCATCCTTAATTAAATGAAAAATTTCCTATATTTTATTGAAAAATCAAAGTACCATATTTTTCTAATTGTATAATTTTTTAAATTGCAGGTTACCCTGAGCTAAGATCATAAGCTGATGTTAATGGTCAAAGTAGTACCCAAAGAAAAGAACTATTCATTTTCCTGATAGTTGCCCTTTCAGTTATTGTATACTCTTACTGGTTAGATGTTACGAAGGTAATAAAATACAGGTGTTTAGTTCAAAAATTAAAGTGTTTTATTTTGGTTAAAGCACTATTGTTGTTGTGACAGGAAGGTTAGGGGAGGAAGAGTTTTCTTTTTGGATATGCTTCATAATATTCATTATAATATATTACAAAACTAGATATAATGTGTTGATTACTTTTATTGTCAATATAGACTTAATATCAACTATTGTTTCTATAAGCATTAGCATCAGAACCAGACACATCATTTCATTTTTGTAGCAGCAGACTTTGATCATGTTGATTTATTTAGGCAGCTCTCCATAACAATTTCTGCCATCTCTTAAATTCTGTGACACTTTGATTAAGAGAAGAATTCAAATAATTTGAATAAAGCGGCTAGTGATGACCACATTAAATTTTAGAAAGCATGACCCTTGCATTAAAATATGATCTATGAAAAGTAATTTTAGTTTTCTTTGCGTGAATCATCCATGGAGGTAAGTCATAAACAGTATCATAAGTTCCTAACTTCCCCTTTAGAGACCTTTTTGTCATTTGACTCTTCCCTCTTCACGACCTGATTCTGATTGGATTTTCATAGTATCACCCTAGCTAGTACAGTTTAGCTTTACCTATTGAGGCGAATGGGCAACCAAATTTTTCCCATTTCTTTTGTTGGGGTGTGATGACAGGGGCATGGGGGAGAAAGAAAGAAAGAAAGAAAAAGGCTTTCTGGTAGAGAATACAAAAATCCTAATGAATTCTTTCTTCAAATGAGGAATTAATTCTATGAATATCAATCTAGCTCTATCTTAATTTTTCCCTTTCATCAGGTATGGTGAGTTTATCGATAACTGGATTTTAGCAGAAGCTTGAGGAGTATTGAATACTGAAGCCGACAAGCTTAAGAGTGCATGTTTCTTCAAACCTAGCTGCTAATAAGATTATGCAGCATACCATTAGAAAAGGAACGGTAACTATCTCATTTATTACCAAATTTAATATTTTCTCATAATTTAGGTTTCATTTTTTGGAAATTTTTTTGCAATATGGTTGGCATATTTTTAGTTTCCTCTCTTGTTCTGTTTTTATTTCATTCTTAAACAGAGCTTTGGTAGGTTCTAATGAATGAAGAGCATAGCTTGTTGTTAGAGCAGACTGCAGAGTACCCCCTGGTTTTATAGATAGCTTAATTTCATGGTAAATGATTCTTGGACTTTTTACCACTTGTGATGTTTTTTTAGTCATAAATGTTATTTTTTGCGCTTCTCAAAGTATAACCTTTATTCCTACATAACAGTATTCTTAAAGCTTCTCATAGAAATCAATCACAAGAACTCTCAAGAGAAATATTTTAATCTGGACTATAGATGCCATTAGTTACTACAACAGGTTTTGATATTATTATTTTCTCTATTTGTGCATATATTTCAATGAGAAAGCCATCCGACCTTGCTCTAACAGAAAAGTGGTTGATATACAACTTACTAAAGAAAATAAGAGATTAGCATTGTTAGGAGCCATGTTTAACTGACTAACTAATTTGCAGGGAAAATACATGAATTTCCAATGAGATGGTCGTTAAGCCTTTCCATGAACAACGCTTGCTTGGTGAGTGCATTTAGTTCATTAGCATGGCATTTGGTTTAATCTTTGAAATCACCTTACATTTTTAAGGATGCTTGGCATACAAAATAATCCAGCTGCGGACAATTAGAGTTTTGACACCTATGACATATCATTTTAATCCAGCACCTTCTAGTCTCAATAATAGGAACTCATTAGTTTTCACAAGGCTTTAAATGGAATGCTAAATAATCACATGCGTACTGGTATTGATTGCCTACTCTTGAACTAAATTTTACTGTCTTTATGAGTGGACTACTGGTATTGGCAGACCTACAGTTCCTTCTATTTTGTAGACTTTGTTGATTATTTAATTTTAGCTTGTAATTCTTCAGAGGGTTTCTATGATTACTACTTGCATGGGTAGTGGTCTACTCTTTTTAATTAATTTTTTATTAATTATCCAAAAAGAAAAAAGATGGCTAAATAATTATAGCTATAAAAAAAAAAAGACAACAAATGAGTACTCTTCCTACTGTTTGGATCCTTGTCTCTTCATGTTGCTCATATTAATTTTTCGATATGTTCATTTTCTTGGTAGTGGTTCTTGTATTGGTGAGTATCAGCATTGAGCACATGTTCCAGAAGTTTCATTCTATGAATCAAGTTATGTATGTCAACACTTTTCTAGATAGAAATTTGCTTTCAAGGCAAAGGTAAGGCCCTGTCTCAGTTCATCTAAATCAAACTCCTAGTTTTCTACTTGACTCTTATTTGATATTTGTTCTTACTAGAAATTGTGAAATGTTCCCAGCATGTCAAATGAAATTGCTGCACAAATGACTACAAAGGTTTCCAACAACAATATTCTATGGTAGCAGCTTTTCAGAACCAATGGAAAAATAGGCTTCTGAACTCCTATTGTCTCAACTGATTAACAAGTGGATTAGAGAGTTTTCAATTGATCAGACTATCTTTGTTTTGTGTCTTAAAGATTTTTGGCTTGCAGTTACTGGAGATTTTATTGGTCATCCTCAGTGGTCAGTTTCTCTCATATTTTGACATCAGTTTCTAAAATGGAATGTTTATCTTTGAAATTTTTGATTGGCTAATAAACGTGTGAAGCATGTTTTCTAGATATTGTGAGAAGTTATTTTTGCTTAATGGTTAAAATTTTAGTATGGGTACTTGCACTCACTAACTTTAGGAAACAAAAGCTTCATATAACATTCAGTTACAAAATTTGCATTATTATTTTCTTCACCTACAAGATTTTCAAAATATTTCTTAAGATGATCACCGTATAAATGTTTGGGTGAAGTTCCATCTTATTTTTTTTTGCATTGATTATGTGTTTGAATTCTTTCTTCTTCCATGAGAGTGAAAAATGCGCCACATGTGCAATTAGCTAACCTTATTTGAATGCATTCATTGTTAGGCACTAATCAACTCAGAATTCTCAAAATGTTAATTGGAGTTAACACAGTTAAACAATTTCATTTTTCATTCATCCAATAATTTTCAACAAGATCATATGAAGTTTTTTCCTGACTAATGCTAGGTTACTCTCTTTTTTGCAGATTAGATGACAAGAGCAACAAATATCATCTCATAGCAATGTGGGGTCCACAACCTTGGAGGACTTGTGCTTTTGTTCAGTAGAGTGGAAAATAAGGATAAGTGGATATAATAAAAGTACGACATCAATTTTTTGATTCGTATTTGGGTGGCTGTGTTTGCATAACTTGCAAGTTGTCTTATGACAGTCTTCTATGTCTTATGATAGCTTGTTGATGATGCAACCAGTTGCTTTGCAGCTAAAAGCCTAAAACCAAGAAGAGAATATAGTTGAAGGAAGCAATTGAAGGCGTTCTTGTTTGTTCCATGTAGTCGAAGACCTAACAACCATCAAGAAGAGCTGCCCTATTTCCAAATGGGAGGTAGATTCTTAAGGAATTCAAGCACTAATGTCAAGTGTGAAAGTCAAATTTGAGTCATATCTGACTTGGACTCCTTTTGTTGACTTGGGCTAGGACTCTATTCCTTTTTGGTTTGGTATTTTAATTAAGTACAAGGTACTGTACTTGGTTTAGGATTTGAATAATTATACTACTACACCTCGACTTGGGGTACTATATATATTTGTGCTCTTTATGAAATATCATCTCAGCCTTGACTCGTGTAAACTGAGAGAGTGAGAGTTTTTGGGGTGTATTTGGGGTTTGGGTTCTATGAGAGTGTCTGTCACATTTGTAATCCTATTTTCTTAGTGAAACTTTCTTGACACTGCCCGTGGATGTAGGCCTAAGGCTGAACCACGTAATCTTGTCTTCTTGTGTGATTTTTTCTTCTATTTTTTTTGTTTATATTCGCAAAGACCCACGTAAATCTTTGACATGTTTTATAGCTACCACATGTGATAATTTAAGTTGTAATATTTTTAAGTTGTTTTGGTAAAAAGAAATTAAAAAAAAAAAAAAAAAAAAATCACAAAAGAGGAGTTCATGTAAAGTTTTTTTTTGTAAAATGAAACACCTTTTGTAAGGCCACCAAACTTGATAATTTGCAAATGGTGGAACCACTCACAACAATATTTGCATAGTTATATAGTTTTGTTAGGCTCTAAAGACTTAGGAACTTATGTATTTAGAACTCTAATTTATATTGTTGGCAAACTATAATCAAAACATGTTGTTTAGTCTTGTTTAGACTTGCTCAAAGTTCTGTCTTTTATGTAAAGTTGGAATCGAGTTGATGCAGAAGTTACTATGCATTTCGGCCTAGCTCTCGATCGATCGAAGCTTAGGCTCAATCGATTGAATCTTGGGCAGAATGCGTTTTTCTGCAGAATTCCAACTCAACCCTAGCTTATTTAAAACGTTTAGGGTTTTATGTTTTGCCCTAGGCATATACGGCAAACCTTAGGCATGTTTTAGAGGTTGCTCATATTGCTATTTGTGTGAATCTCTTGTGAGATCTTTGAGGAGCTTTCATTCACACAAGCTTAGGATTATCAAGGAGTAGATTTCTTCAAGAACTTGATGATCATTTAGTTGCTGCCATAAGAGCTTAAAGAAACACAAGCGGGTGTGCTTGTACTTGCTGGAAGAATCCAAGAAAGAAGAAGTTCATGGTCTCGAAGCTTGCACGTGGTCGTGTTAGTAAATTTCTACTAGTGGGTAATAATAGGATATTAGTGGTCTAAATCGCTATTGTAAAACTTCAGTTCTTTCTATAGTGGATTCAGATTTACCTTGAGGATAGCTAGGTTAAATTCTTCCCAGGTTTTTACTGGTGTGATTTCCTAGATCATCATATCTTTGTGTTATTTATATTTTCGTTGCTTATACATGATATGATTGTTTGATTGTGATAACCTAGATTTGCATAATTTGATTAAGTTAATCACTTAGCTAATTAACTAGATTAATTCAATTGTGTTGTAAGGGAGGTCTAAAAACTAACAAGTTTCAGCTAAAGTAATTAAGCGTACGACTAGTGGTTAAACGTTCATCTTTGGTAGTTTTAACTTTTCATATAATTTAACCTTCACATATTATTCTCTTTAAATTAGATTTTTCTCCAAAAAAAAAAAAAAAACTTTAATTTATATATTCACCTTGTGTGGTTGTAACTTTATATATAATTTTGCATTTATATATTCATCTACTTTAATTTAGATGTTTATGACTAAATAATGAAATCTATGAACAAGGTAATTAAAACAATCATATTTATACTCTTCAGAAAGTCACCAATTTTTTTTCTTTTAAAAAAAAAATTCTTTTTACATTTCCTTGGAAATTCATTTAAAAAAAAAAACTTTGACATTCCACTAACCTAACCACTTCATACATTAAAAAAAAATTAAGCTCATTATTACTTTCGTTAAGATATTATGGGAGTCTTAATTGATTGAGACTAGACTAGAGAAATGTCTTTTATATTTCCTGGGAAATTCAAACGAAAAAAAAAAAAAAAAAACCTTTGAAATACCACTCACGTAACTACATCTATAACTATTTAAGACATCTATGATATCTATTTCTTATTAATAACCATATAGTTACAGCTAGCAAGGGAACATACAAAGTAATAAAGAATAAATGAAGGAAATTGATATCAAAAAGTATAATGACCTCGGGATTTTTTCTCTCTAGGTTTCGGCGAAGCCTGGAGATGTGAACTGCTTTGCCTCTAGGCAAACTTCTTTCCCTGCTTAGACGGTGGAACCTGTATCTTAACACGAATGGAGGCAATCACAACCAAGTGTGCGAATCTCAAGCTCTCGGAGAGGGAAGGTAGCGAAGTCGACCTTGCCCCTCCAGGAGTGGACCAAGGTCTGGTATTGGCTGGGAAGTTTTGTACCAAACGAAGAGTGAATTTAGAGGCTGTGGGGAGGGCTTTAAGGTCGGTTTGGAGAACAAAAAAAGATTTCGAGGTCAGTGACATGGGCGAAAACAGAGTCTTATTTCTGTTTCAGGATAAGGAGGATTTGGATAGGGTCCTATTACAAGGACCATGGTCTTTCGATAAATACATTCTCCTACTGCATAAATTAGAGGTTGGAGAGTCTGTCACGTCTCTAACCTTCCACACGGCAGTGTTCTGGGTTCAGATTCATGGCTTACCAACGATGAGTCAAACGAAGGAAGCGGGTTTCAGTATTGGAAGTATTTTGGGCAAAGTCGAAAGAGTGGATGCAGGGGAGAAAGGCTTTAGTCTGGGATGTTATCTGAGGATTAGGGTAGCCATGGACATCTCGCAACCTTTGTGCCGTGGAAGAATGGTACGGCTAGGTGGTTTGGAGTCACGGTGGGTTGAATTCAAATATGAACGGCTGCCGGTGTTTTGTTATGTATGCGGAAAAATTGATCACGATGAGAAGGATTGTATTGACTGGATCCGCAGTGCAGAACCTATTAGTTCAGAAGACAAACAATATGGCCCATGGATGAGGGCAGTTCCGGATCGGCTTCAGAAGCCGCACACGGTATTTGTGCAGCGCCCTGGGGAGCGTGATACCGCTGGGCGGACCGGGGCGAGACAGGCAGAACAGGAGCAGCAGGTTCCGTCGCAGACGACGGCCTCAGCCAAGCAGTCTCAGGTTTCGGCCACAGCAGCGACAGCTCACAAAGATGCTGACGTGGAAGAGATGATCTTGGGAAGCACTGTAATTACGGAGAAGCAGACCGGAGATAAAGGAAAAGATGATTTTGAGAATCTGTTGAGAGAAATTGATGCCGAGATTTCTGGTAAGGTGGATACGGAGTGTATCGTGGACACTACTGTTTCGGAAAGAATAATGGAGGGAATTATGGGGAGCGCGCAACAGAAGGAAGCACAGCGAGGGGAGTTTTCAACACATGGACTTGGGACCAGCTGTAGTTATAATGGGCCGCAAGTGTTAATGGGCCACTTGCAAGATCAAGGGGGTTCGGATGGCCCAAAAGCCACACTTACGCATACGCAGGATTCAAAAGCTTCTCAAGGTGGGCCTATGAAGTCAGCGATAAGTGGAAAATGTAGTAATAAGAGAGGTAAGAGCCCAACCCGAAGAAAGCCACAGGTACATGCAAACAAGTCTGGAAAGGAGAACGTGGGGCTCTGTAAGTCTATTTTGCAGAAGAAGAACGAGAGGGAGGAAGCAAGTCAAATGGAAGTGGAGGAATTGGATATGGGACCTAAACGAAAGTTATGGGCACCTTTATCAGAAGTAGAGGATAATAAGGAGACTGGGAAGAAACTTAAGCTTGATGAGGAAGTTGTTGCTCTTGAGAAATTGATGGCCACTCAAATGGGATCGGCGGCGGCTGCTGGGCAGCCCCGCCGGGAGCAATGAGTGCTATTGCTTGGAACTGTCGAGGGCTTGGGAACCCTCGAACAGTTAGCACTCTCCAAAAAGCAGTTTTGGAGGAAGATCCCACCTTGGTTTTTCTTATGGAAACCAAGTTGAAAACAGAGGAAATGGCTGAGATCAAATGTAAGTTGGAAAGAAAGCAAGGTTTGATTGTCCCTAGTGAGCGACGAAGTGGAGGTCTGGCCCTGTTATGGAAGGATCCGATGATGGTGGATGTGCAAACATATTCCCAAAATCACATAGATGTTATTGTTATGGAGGAGAACGGGAACAAGAAATGGCGATTCACCGGCTTCTATGGCCATCCTGAAACTAATAAAAGAGAAGAGTCCTGGAGGTTGTTAGTGAACTTGAGCACAAGGTGTGATCTACCGTGGGTTTGCATGGGAGATTTTAATGAAATCAGACATAGGGGTGAGAAGGAAGGTGGCGGGGAGAGACCTGAATGGCAGATGAAAGCATTTTCTTCAGCTATAAATAAAAGCAAACTTAGAGACATGGGCTGTGTGGGACCAGATTTTACATGGAGCAGAAGGCTGGGTGCGCGTGGGTGGGTCCGTGAGAGATTGGATCGGGCTTTGGTCTCTACTAACTGGGCTTCTTTGTTCCCACGGGTGAGTTTATACAATGTGGCAAATTGTTCTTCAGACCATAACATGTTGATCCTTAAAGCTTCCCCTCCCAGAAGTAGAAATAAAAGAAGGCAGCGTTTGTTTAGATTTGAAGCAATGTGGATTAAGGAGAAGGAATGTGACGGAGTTGTGAAAGAAGCTTGGGAGAGAGGTCGTATTTTGGGGGACCAAAACCAATTTGAAAGGTGCATGGAGGAGTGCCGAACTTCCTTGCAAAGCTGGAACAGTACCACTTTTGGCCACGTTGGTAGAAGAATAGCATCACTAAACAAGAAGCTTCAATGGCTTGAATGCTTATCAGGTGGTGGGGCAAACATGGAGGAGATACATGCCACAAAGGTGGAGCTTAACAAGATGCTTATGGCAGAGGAAGAACTGTGGAAACAGCGGTCAAGGAATTGTTGGCTAACATCAGGGGATAGGAACACATCTTTCTTCCATGAGAAAGCTTCCAAAAGACACCAAAGGAACACCATTACTCGGCTTGATGAAGTTTTAGTAAATTATATAATGGTGTGAAGTAAACTTTATCATGATTTATTAAGTTTTAGTCCTAGAGTAATGTCACACTACCATAGCTAGATGTTTAAATGCAGCATCTATTCCACACCATGATTTTATGTTTAATTTGACAAGGATGGACACCCACTTTATTTTTCATGTAATAACAGATTTTTTTGTTTACTGGCATGAATAATGCATTGAATATTGAATTTATGAGTGAAGTAATTATTGCATTGTTATTATACGTTCCTTTCTCCCTTACAGGCGCATCGAAAGCATGCAGATTTTCTAAACAAGAAAATAGAGATGTATGATGAGTTAGCTCTTGTCGTGGGCAAGGACATAGCCACAGGTGGCTTTTCAAAGTCCTATATAGATTATGAAAATGAGCCAGATAATGGCAACAGTGCTGAATTTGTTGCTGATAATGTGGAGGAAGATGTGCTCGAAAAAGGTAAGAATGTAGTCAAGTCATCTACAACTGGGTCGGAAATTTTCAAGTCCCGTAAAAGAGGTCGTGCACCTTCTACTGCTGATGATAGCGTGTTGACTGATCTGTCTGATCAGTTGAAGGATATAGCTACGGCTCTTAAAGAAATCAATCGGGGCCTCGTAGATTACACATCTCTTTATGAGGTTATGGCTATGATGGCGGATGGGTATAGTGAAGAAATGCTTGCAACTGTGTTTGACCATCTGTGTGAAAATGAGAAGGTAGCACGGGGATTTCTGGCCAAGAATGCTAGGCTGCGAAAGATGTGGTTGGATAGTTTTTTTTTCTCACAACTTTGACTTGCCTATTTCATGTAGACTGTGATGGTAGCTTTATGAATTCACTTTTGTTGTAGAACTAGTATTAACCTACCATTGTATTATATATATAGTACTTTGTATTATTGGGACAATACAGTTGCCGAAATTATGTATTTGTACTATTCAGATACCACAAGTAGGTATCATTTTTGTACACCATGGAGGTGTAATGACAATGGTGAACGATGAATGTGGCTATTTTTATATTAATATTATCGGTATATTTAAATGATTATTTTTAATGTTGAAGTGGATGATTATTTTTGTACTGTTACAGATATGTATACGCAACACAGGTGTATGTTGAAGTGGATGATTAGTTTCTAATTATTACAGGTTTGTCTAGATAATGTAGGAGTTGAAATTTGTAAGGCATTTTATATTTTCCGTAAAATTAATTCACAAACCAAACATGAAAATTGATTTTCCGAAAAAAATAGATTTCATTTTCCATAAAATGTTTACCAGAACCAAACATAAAAATTGATTTTCCGTAAAACAAAAAGCATTTTTCGTAAAATGTTTGACCAAACCAAACACCAGAATTGATTTTCCGTAAAACGATTTCCGAGACAGCCAAACAACCTCAATACATTTTCCTTTTCCGGAAAATAGCATTTCCGGAAAATATGTATTTTCCGGAAAACGTTTTACGCGAACCAAACGTAGCCTTAATGCAATAGGCCATGTAGTCTCTCTCTCTCTCTCTCTCTCTCTCTCTCTCTCTCTCTCTCTCTCTTAAAATAATCAATAAGTAAATTCATCGAATTGGTATGTTGAAATTTCCGGGTGGCTTCGAACTATAGATAAGACAACTGTTGTTTGTGTCTTTTTTTTAATGTCTTCATGCAAAAGACAGAAAGAAGAAAACAGATACTAGTATTTCTTGATTGTGACTTCAAATTTTTTCAAAAAATAAAAACTTTTGGATCATTTCACAAAAATTGTGGTTTTAGCATTTTCTAATTTTCTCTGTATCGTTCCAATTTTTTTGGGATGTCCGACCATTCTATCACTCTTATTTTTGCTTTATAGAAGATTCAGCTGCTTTCCAAGTAAATCATGTGGGACTCGAAGTCGAACCTCGAGATATTGCACCTCATGCGCTAAGGTTATACGAGTGGGTAGCACACTGCTCAAGATTTTTGTGGGTTGGAACTTGGTACTTAACACACAAACTTGTATTTTTTTTTTTTTTTTTTCGCATAAATTTTTATAATCCAATCACATAGTAACATTTATGTAAAATGAATTAAATATAAACAAATTGTAAAAGACAATGTTGATGAGAATGCATAAAACTCTAAATCGAAGTGATAAATTTCTTGAGCTGTCATCTAATCTTTATGATATTGTCCATTTCTCTTATGTCAAAAACCTATTCAAATCCCCTCGTTACTTGTTCTAAGCCCAAAATAAATACAAGAACAAAAAGACAATAATTGTGGAATGAGACCTGAAACATAGGTACATAACGTTTGGTTCTACAAACGAATCAATTCCATATATTAAACCTTGGGCACCTCATTAAATTGATGGTATGCCTTCATATTGCTTGTGGAATGGAATCAATTTAGCAGTTGAGCGGATCGCTATGTGATTTGATTGTTCATCAGCTCATGTTACAACATATCTCTAGGCTGTAAATAAATATTCCTAGTTACCTTGGCAGACAAATACAGCCTTATATTAGAATCAAATTAATCCATACTAGGACCCTAAAGCAAATGCGAAACCAAAACTAGTACATTAAAATTAATACAACTTGGAGCTTGGAAGCATGCTCGCTAAGAAACAATATATACTCATCCTAGTATTACATGGAAAATTTTGCCAACAACTTGTCCTGCTTGTATCCATCAATGGAAGTAATGCACCAAACTTGAAGTGAATTTCTTAAGGCATTTTTGTACAAATTACAAGCAATTATTATCCCCCCAATCGCATATGAAATGGAAAAGGGAATAACTATAAGCAGGGCAGAACTTCCCTAAACCTTTTGAGGTGCATTGGAGAGAGAGAACATCTTTTGGTACAGAGGAATCAGCATGGCACTTCTGAGTTTGCATAGGCAGAGATTTGCAGTTTCAAGATTCTTCATTATTTTCCATCTTGTTGCTTTGAGAAAATTGGGGAAAGCAGCTTCTCCAACTCCACCAAACTGAAATCCAATTAACATAATTAGTAAGCACATTGCATCTAGCAATATGCACAATAATAAATTCTGCTACATAAGATGCAATTTAATAAGAAAAACTTCATAAGCAACGTACATCTCATATTTGAGATAGGCCTCCTTTCTTTTCGTCAAGAATGCATCACCATCTTTAGGTAGATTAATTATAGTATTGCCTGCAAAACAGAGAGAAAGAAAAAGAAAATGTAAGAGCCGGGGGTGCATTGGAAATTATTAAGTCAGGTAACATAAATTGTACACTAGAACAATAGTAACTTTGTAAACATACTTAGGAAAATTGGCAACAAGAATTTAAACATGTGGTTCTGCATCCGTTAAGTTTGGGAATGTTTGTCACAGCAAAATGTAGATGATCTGATTAGTATGTAATGACTGGAGCAAACTTTGGTCGGTTAATCCAATCAATTAAGTGATGGTTGTGTATGACGGTCCTAATTATTATCCTGCATGTACTCTAACCGCAAAATTGAATGAAAGTATGATAGGAAAAGATAAACTCCTTTAAACATGCTCTTTTTGAGTATAACATCCAACTGCAACGTAAAGCACTGTGAAAGGTGCCAAGGTATATCAAAAAGAGGTGAAAACACACACACACACAAAAGTTGTTGCCATAAACAGGATTCATGGAGGCACGTTTGACATCCCATGATAACATAATTACTGTATTGTTATACACAACATTTATAATGAGTGGATTCATGCTTCTTCCAGAATTGAGCTTAAAAATTTTCCTTTTATACGAGTCACCTCAAAGAACTCTTAGATGTCATTTCAAAACTTTCTGCTACTTTATCCCCCTCCCTTTTCTTTTTGCAGAGGATGGACTTGAAGGCAAGCAGTCATTCCATTTCTATTAGACATCCAACAATATTTTAAAACAATAGGAAAAGCACCATAAATGAGACATACTTTGAAGCTCTTCTGGTTGTTTCATGATCACGGTTCTGCGAACCTTTAGAGAAGTTTCTTTGTTTTGATGCTGCTGCAAACCCTGTTCAAGCAAACCAGTGGCATTAACTAATTGTAATTCAGTAATAGATGCACAACAGTCAAGTAAAATATTAACCATAAGTAAATAGTAGCAGACATCAATCTTTTAAGTTCGAATTTATAGAAGCGGCCCATATATCCCAATTTATTAGCATAATAACTCTTTGAGACCGCAAACACAATAAGGAGAAAAAGTATAAGGCAAAAATCAGCCTTATATGCATGAGAAGTAGGATGCATCTATCTAATAAACATTGGTATGTCAAACTCTAAATAACATAAGAACATCCCATAACTTTCAAGTGCCAGATAGGACACTAACAATTCCCAGTATAATAGGAGTTAATAGGATAAAGTGTTTTATACCATTTTCCTTTCCTTCCTCTTCAATATCTTTATATGGCACTTTTTGATGTAGTGCATCAAATGATATCGAGTATGCCTAGAGCACAACTGTTCTTGGATGTCTGGATTCGCACTAAGCCAATCAGAAATTTCTTTTGACTTCACCACCTCCTCTTGATCCAAAGATTCTAACCAAGAATAAACTGGTCTCCATTGATCAGTACGCTGAAATCGATATGGCGGATTTTCAAGATCAAACTGACTAACTTCTTTTTCCTGCCATAAGAAGGTTGGCAAGCAACATTGTTATAATAATAATAAAACAAATTTCCCCTTCTAATTGTATGTGTTACTACTATGAAAACATTTGTTTTATGACAATGAGGCAAAGCAAAAAAGGAGCAGAAACCCTTTAAAAAAAACATTGTTTACCAAAAAGTAAGAGACTAAGAAAAAGAAAGTATCAGATACATAAGATAACACAGACAAAATCCTAAAAATAAAAGGGAGAAGAACTAGGACCTTCAAACAAATCACATACAAGCCTCAGCACCAACTACTACATGCAATACTTATTAATGACTAACTATATTTGTTTCCATACTAATATATATCTTTATCAAATCACTGAATTTGCAAAGCTAAAAACTAAGGACAAAACTCAGGTAAGTGACATTTGAGTAGGTTTGAATCCACAACATTACTGTTCACCCTTTCTTATTTTGGGGGGGGGTGAGATTTTATTGGTCCTTCTTGGTAGTTTGTAAATGTGTTATGTATGCTTTCTAGATTTCGGTGATGAAGAAGTTAATTATTCTCACTTAACTTTGGTTGATTAAATTCTAGGTATTTGAGTCCTTGCAATCACTAAGTATAGGAAATGAAAGCTTCATATAGAAGTCAATTACAAAATTTGCAATATTGTTTTTTTCACTTGCAATATTTTCAAAATATTTCTTAAGAAGATCATGTTAAAAATATTTAGGTGAATTTCCATCATAATATGGCTTTAGCATTGCTTATGTGTTTGAATTCTTTCTATTTCCATGAGGCTGAAAAATTCACCACATGTTTGAATGCATTTCTTATTAGACACTAGTCAGCTCAGAATTTTCAACAAGTTATTTCAAGTTAGCACAGTTAAAAAATTTTCGTTTCTTTCATACATTAATTTGATAATTGATGATCATATGATGTTTTATCCATACTAATGCCAGGTTGCCCTTTTTGGCAGATTAGATGACGAGAACAACAAATATCATCTCGTACCACTGCGAACTCCACCACCTTAGAGGACTTGTGCTTTTGTGCAATAGAGCGGAAAATAAGGGTAAGTAGATAGAATTAAATAACACATCAATTTTTGGTTTCTTTTTAGATGACCGTGTCTACATAACTTGCAACTTATCTTATGATAGATTTCTGTGTTCGGAAAAAGTTTTAAGTATCACGTTGGAGCAGATATCAAATTGATAGCTTGTTGATGATGCAATCAGTTGCTTGGCAGCAAACCAAGAAGAGAATGATGAAGTAGCGGATGCATGAAGCAATTGAAAGCATTCTTGTTTGTTCCATGTTAGTTGAAGACTCAATAGCAATCAACAAGAAGAGGTAACCTGGACTCCTTGTTAGAGATGGTGGGTAATATTCTGAATAAGAGTGTGAGCACAATGATTTTAATGTACTGAGTTAAGATTTTTTTTTTTTACTTTTTATTGGGGTAGTATAAATATGTTGGAAACCATATTTTTCATGTAGTGAAACCATTAGCTACTTGCTCTTGTGGATGTAGGCATATTGTATTGTTTTACTCTTCCTTTTTCTCTCTATTTTCATAAAATTGTGTAAACAAAATATTTGACACTCCTATATTACTGGGCCCACTGAGATATCATAAGTTATCAATAATCTTGCAGTTGACTATTGTTCAAGAAAAATAAAGATAACAAAATAGAAGATACAATATCAAGACTATTATTATCTAAAAATACACACACACACACACACACCAAGATTGGGAGGGATGTTCTAAAGTTAAGAATCAAAGTACCAATGATAGGGGATGATAAAGATTACAAAATGATGATCTCTTCTACTGATCTTTCTTCACCTAGATCTCAGTTAGAAAGGTTTCGTCCCAAATTTTTGGTTATTTTAAAGGGGAAATGAAATTGCAAATTTGATTTTGTTTCTCTCTTCTTAATTTTTTTTTTTTTCCCTTTTCTTTGGTTGTATTTTGCAATTCTAGGTATGTTCAATGTTATTGTGACCTATACCGTTAGTATTTCATAAGTTGGTTATTGATAAGTTATTGATTCTTCCAAAAACTTATACTTTTAGGAAATGTTATATTTAACTCTTCTTTCATGTGTAGGCCGCTTGTGTTGTCATTGTTAAGTGAGGCCCAAAATGTAAATTTTTTTTAATGGGGGTAAAGTGGAAATAGAGGATTGAACTCAAAACTTCCCACTTTGATACCATAATAAATCACGAATTCTCCGAAAAATTTTAAGTTTTTATAAAATAATGAAATGGTGAATTTAATAGTAATATCTTCTTTAGTTTAAAACGTCCGTAAATACTTTCTTTTTTAGAGTACATTTTCATTAATTTATTTATCAATATAAACTTGATTGAAAAGAATGCGTAAATCAAGCTTCATTTGAGTTAAACTTTACGAAATATAATGATTAATCTTTGTGAATTACAAATTTAAGCATTTGATAATTGGCTTGTGAAAAAATTGGAGAGGAATATCTTGCCCGTTTAACTGTTACCAGTTAGCTACACTCACCCAATTTAGGTGCCTCTCCTTAAGTGTGAGTTTGGATAACACTGATGCGTTAGGCGTTTGGCGTTTTTTCGCAGGTCTCGTGCACTGTTCATGAAACCCGCAAGTACAGAAAAACACAAATGTTAAGTTAAAACTGGGTCTCACGGCAATGTTCACATATTTAAAAATTATTTTTCTATAGTGTTTTCAGTAATAAATTTTCAATTTTCAGCAATAAGCGGTATCCAAATAGATGTCAAAATTATAATTTGTACTTGGATATCTGCCAACTGTCAATGTCAGCTGCTAATTGTTCATACCCGTTTCTTTTTTCTTTTTCTTTTTTTGATAAAAGTTCATACTCGTTTCTATTCAGTCATGAAGCCCAGTATTTGTACCTCAAAAAGTTTGCACCATCTAAAGGAGGACCGCTATTTGTACCTCAAAAAGTTTACACATGTGGGCTAGTGGGCTCGATAGGATTGGGCCTGAAACCTTTTATTTTGGTGGGGGGTGGGTTTGGGGTTTTTGTTTTGTTTTAATTGGATCGGGTCAGTTAAAGAAGAGTTTTGGGTTGGATTGTGGGTTATTAATAAAGAAGAAAGAACCACACTAGGCCTAAAAACTACTTCCTTAAAGGGCAAAGAAAATCTTTAGCTTAAGAAATTAGATATAAGATGAGACCTACAGTTTATATGGTACATTTTTTCTTTCTTAGAATGGGAAAAAAAAAAAAAAAAACCTAATTAAAAACTACAATCTACAACTTTGGCAATATAAACTAATTAAAGAAATTAGATATGTGAATCTTCCTTTATCTATTTCTTATATCAAACAATATATATCATGGTGTCTCAAATTTACTTGATTAGGTAATGTATCTGGATGCCTTGATTTCTAGTGAAAATTGGCACTTGGTGATATTGGGGTAATGTTTGTGGGGATGATTAAATCTATCGCATACATCTACAGAAAGAAATTAGCTTCTTGTGCATTCCATTGGTTCTGTCCTTTTCATATATTCTAACTTGCAGTATCTACATATAATGTGTAGTATCTGTGTTATTTTGTCAATAACAGAGTAATTTCTATATTTCCTCCTTATTCTGTTTAGTATCTTGGTGTTCATTGAAAACAAAGGTGCTACACTTTGTGTTCTAGAGGTTCACAATTTCAGGGATGGATTTCACTTGGTGCTACACTTGGATTTAATTTCTCCTATTCAAATCAATAATAATCCTTAATTAAAAATGGAAATTGTTTTTATATTTTATTGAAAAATCAAAGTGCCATCT
Source organism: Quercus suber (assembly GCF_002906115.3). Lineage (NCBI taxonomy): Eukaryota > Viridiplantae > Streptophyta > Magnoliopsida > Fagales > Fagaceae > Quercus > Quercus suber. The sequence continues at coordinate 285,541 of NW_027070018.1, read as the reverse complement.
TTATCCATTTTACATTTTCCTGGTGATCGCCTTTCAGTAATTGTATGCTCTTACAGGTTAGATGTTACAAAGGTAATAAAATACTAATATTTACTTTAAACAAAAAATAATAATGTTTTATTTTATTTAATTTTACCTCATTATCAATGTTATGACAGGAGGGGGTTAGTGGAGGAAGAGTTTTCTTTTCTAGCATATGCTTCATGATACTCATTATAGTTTATTACCAAACTAGATATCCAATAAGTTTTGATTACTATAGGTAGCTTCAGACGTTGATCATTATGATATATATAGGCAGCTCTCCACAACAATTTCTGCCATCTCTTAAATTTTGTGACACTTTGATTTTAAGAGGAATTCAAATAATTTGAATAAAGGGGCTAGTGAACTCATTAAATTATAGATTGCAGTAATTTCAATTTTCTTTGCATGAATCATACATGAAGGTAAAGTCACATACGGTATCCTAAGTTGTCATTTGAGTCTGATTGAATTTTGATAGTTTTGACTTAGCTATTAAGGGGGATGGGCAACCAGGTTTTTCCCATTTCTTTTGTTGGGGTGAGAATACATAAATCCCATTAAAAATACTTGAAATAAGGAATTTAATTCCATTAGTACAAAACATAAGATTGGAAACATTAGTTTTATTTCTTATTCCAACTTATTTGGGAATATTTTAGGCAATAGGTTAAGAGTGGCCTTTGTAATGCACGTCCCAGTGATTGATATTTATTTAAGATGGAATTAACTTCTCTAATTCTATACGTTCATACATCTCTTTTCACAGTTACCATCAAATTGTCAAATTTTCCCTTTTCATCAGGTATGGTGAGCTCATCAGTTATTGGATTTTAATTTTATCAGAAGCTTAGGGTGGATTGAATACTAAAATTGACAAGTTTAAGAGTGCATGTTGCTTCAAACCTAGCTGGTAATAAGAATAAGATATGCAGCAACAATTAGAAATGGAACAGTAATTGTCCCATTACTTACCAAATCAAATCTTTCCAGACAGATTAAGTGTTGTTTTTTTGGAATTTATTTGCAATATGGTTGGCTAATTATTAGATTTCTCTCTAATTGTCATTTTTCTTTTAACCCTCAAACAGAGTTTCGGTAGGTTCTAATGAATGAAGAGCAGAGTATTCCCTGATTTCCCTGATAGCTTAATTTCATTGTAAATAAGATAATTTCATGATGAATGCTATTTTATTTGCTTCTTAAACTATAACCTGTTTACCTACATAACAGTATTCATAAACCATCTAACAGAAATCTAATACCATCCATATGTAATAGCGTTCTGCCACGTTAGGAAAAATACTCAATTAAAATTCTGACACGTGTGCAGTTTAAAAGTTACAAAATACCGAACGTTGCACCGATTGAGGGCTTTAAATTCTATCCATTTACAGTGCACACGGTTTAAAACAAAAACACCATTAAATTGAAAGAGACTGACCGAATGAGAGAAACTCTGATAAACAGAGAGAGACAGGAGCCAAGTAGGTGCGGAAAAATCTTAGAAATCAGACATAAACCACATATTCCCCATAGTTTCCCAGTTCCTTTCAAAAACTCTTTGTTTCCAGTTACGCTAAAACGACATTTTTGCTTTTTGATTTTTCCAGAAAAAGAAGCAGAAGAAGAAGGAAGAAGGAAGCCGACTAAAAAGAGTTCCCTCCGACTTTTTGATTAGCAATGCCTCCGACGGGTTCCTATTCTTTCTCTAACTTTTTTTTTTCCCCACAAATTTAAAGTTAAATTAGTTTTGCTATATGTTTTCCACTTATACAATTGCAGTCAGATTTTGGCTCCAGAAATTAGGGTTAAGGAAATCGGAATTATGATTGTGGCTATTTCTAATAAATATTTTCGGTAATGGGTTTGTTTGAATTCTTCTCTTTTGGATTTAAATCATTCAATTTCTTCCTCTGCAACAATAAAGTGGAATCTTTCTACAATCTAGAGTCTCTAAATCAAAGCAAAAGTCTCAATTAATTTTCCTAATATATATTCTCTTCGATTATGGTTCGCTGTCAATTTAGGAATTTGGATTAATAACCCTTTTCCTCTCTATTCGTTAAATCAAGGAAAACCCCTCACAATATGAAAATCCTACCTGAGTTATAATGGCCTCTTACCTGTTCTGTTTATTACTTTGTAGATTTTAGTTGATATTTTTTTAAAAGAGACTTTTTAGAAGAAATTAAAATAGAATTAAAGTAGAATTAATAGTCTATCTAAAGTGAAGGAAATGTCTATACTTGGTGAAAAGAAGAAATTTTACCTCTATTCTCTGATAATCTGATGTAAAATGTTAAGAAAACAGAAAATATCCAAATTGCTTGATGTGTTTAAATTTTTTAAAGATGAGATTTTAGATGCAATTCCTCTAGCATGTATATGCTTCAACTTTGGACATCGGTTTAGTATAATTTTCTAAAGAACCACTTGAATTACACTTTTAATTATTTAAAAAAAAACTCTTGACACTATAATGCTTGTGACCATTACACATTTGAAACTTCCATAGTGGAAATTTGGTGGCTAGGATGGTAAGATGCATTCTTAGAATTCAGACTACAAAAGATTGAGCAAAGTGTAACTTGGCAGAGAAAAAATATGAATTTATTTTTCTTTTCCAATTTTGTTTTAGGTTCTTTTTTCTTTTATGGTTTTCAACTTTTCTCAGATTTAATTTAGATGTTTGTTTGTATATTAAAAATCACAATTGTTAACCATGTTTGATGCTTATTTTATTTATTTATTTTTTTAATACCTTTTTAAGACTAGAACATCAATCTTTGGCATCAACATCCCAATTTGGATTTCCCTAACAGGTGTAAGTCATTTTGTTGCTCAGAGCTAAGGCTATAAAAGATCTTATAATACTTATAAGTATATCAAAGTTCTCTTTATATCAGCTATGCTTTCCCTTATCAATCACTTACTTTCTACCAATAGAAATTAAAATATTGTTTCCTTGTATTTATACATTGGAATTTTACCTTATATTATTATTAAATATGTTCTCCTTACATGGAGCTCAAAAGGTTGTATTAGTCTCTATTATTTCAAATGTTACATTTAAATAGGTCTTCATTATGCTATTGCCTCCAGTTGGACAACAATCACCCATTTAGCACACCAAAGAATCCATTTTGTTCCTATTGTGTATACTGTTGTAGTTGGCATGTTCAAGATGGACTACATTTGAGGCGATTCTACATATGTGCTATAGTGTTTGTAGGTGGCTAATGATGACTCAATTCATCCAAGTGAAACAGAGCTGGCATTTACTGTACATCAGGGCTAGCTAGAATATGGCTTTGCTCACTAGATGTTTTTTCGGTTAATAAGTTCTTAGACTTTATTTTCTACTATGGAGAATTTTAGACTTTTGACATTGTTATTGAACTTGACTCTACATCACACAATTGTAATTTTTGTTTCTTGAATTGATTGGCATTATTAAAACAAAGCCTTTAATAAACATATTAATTGTTGTATTTTATTGTATTGTTATGTCAATTTGATGGTATTTTAAATGTGTAATATGTTCCCCAACATTGCGCAGGTTAAATGCTAGTTACTTTAATCGCAAGAACTATCAAGAGAAATACTTTAATCTGGACTAAAGATGTTGATTAGTTACTACAAGAGGTTTTGATATTATTATCTTCTCCATTTGTGTGAGATCCAGACATGATGCAAATATGTTGATGTGAAACTCTAACAGCAAAGTGGTTGCAAATATCTTCTTTATTTTCCTTTTCATCATTGTTATGATTCATATTCACCTGACTTGCTGATTTGCAGGGAAACTACATGATTTCCAATAAGCTTGCTTGTAACTTGTAAGACTTCCATGAACAATGTTTGCTTAGTGAGTGCATTCAGTTCATTAGCATAGAGAAATACTTTAATCTGGACTAAAGATGTTGATTAGTTACTACAAGAGGTTTTGATATTATTATCTTCTCCATTTGTGTGAGATCCAGACATGATGCAAATATGTTGATGTGAAACTCTAACAGCAAAGTGGTTGCAAATATCTTCTTTATTTTCCTTTTCATCATTGTTATGATTCATATTCACCTGACTTGCTGATTTGCAGGGAAACTACATGATTTCCAATAAGCTTGCTTGTAACTTGTAAGACTTCCATGAACAATGTTTGCTTAGTGAGTGCATTCAGTTCATTAGCAAGGCATTGCTTTCATCTTTTAAAACGCCTTACATTCTCAAAGATACTTAGCATATAACATAATCTAGTAATGGACAATTAGAGTTATGAAACCTATGACATATCACATGAATCCAGCACCTTTTTGTCTCAAGCACTGGAACTCATTAGCACCTTCTGTGAGAGCAGTTTTTCAAAAATCATGGAAAAAAAATACACTTCTGAGCTCAAATAGATGTTGAAGTACTTTCATATTTTCTTTTAAGACTTACATTCAGTCTCAATCAAATAACAACTGCTCTAGTCTTTTACCACCGGGGAGTTTTCCCCTGATCAGTCTATTTGTGTTTTTCCCTTAGAAGCTTTTTGGCTTGCTGTGCCGGAGATTTTATTGGCCCTCCCTAGGTGGTAGTTTCGCTCACTTTTAGATGTCAATTTCTAAAATGGATTGTTTATCTTAGAATTTTTTCATTGGTTGTTAAATATGTCATTTATGCTCTCTAGATTGTGCAGATGAAGAAGCAATTCTCGCTTAACCTTGGTTGATTACTTGAAAGTCTAAAATTAAAATCTAGGCCTGTACTAATTAATTTCGGTTAATTACAAAATTTGCAATATTGTTTTATTCACCCACAAAATTTTCAAAATATTTCATAAGATAATCACGTTAAAATTGTTTAGATGAAGTTCCATCTTATTTGGTTTTAGCATTGCTAATGTGCTAGAATTATTTCTACTTCCTAAGACTTAAAATTTCATCACATTTGCAATGAGCTAACCTTACTTGAATATGTTTCTTGTTAGGCACTGGTCAACTCAGAATTTTCAACATGTTTTTTAAGGTTAACTCTGTTAAACAATTTCATTTGTCTTTCATCCAGTAATTTGATAAAAGAGATCATATTAAGTTTTGTCCTAACTAATGGCAGGCTACTCTTCGATGACTATGATTATGGTATTAGCTGATGAAAATTGACAAGGTCTTACGTCTTCATTAGCATGCTTCATGTTGAGTGCATTTAGTTACATCAGTTTTTGGTTTCTATTTTAGATGACTTGCAACTTGTCTTATGACATGACTTGCAACTTGTCTTATGACAGACTTCTATGTCTAGCAAAAAATCAAGTGTCAAGTTGGAGCAGATATCAATTGAAAATATTCTTGTTTGTTCCATGTAGTTGAAGAATCAATGACAACCAACAAGAAGAGGTCCCTAGACTCCTTGTTAGAGATGGTGGCTAATATTCTGAATAAGTGTGTGAGTGCAATGATTTCAATGCATCGAGTTAGGGCTTTTTAGTATGGGTAGTATAAATATGTTGTAACTCTATTTTTCATATTGTGAAACCATTTGTTGCTCGTTCTTGTGGATGTAGGCATGTTGCCGAACCACGTAAATCTTTGTGTTATTTTTCTCTCTATTTTCGTAAAATTGCATAAACAAAATCTTCAACGCTCCTATATTACTGGCCTGCTGAAATATCATAAGTTATTGATGATTTTATAGTTGACTTCTTTGCAAGAAATAAATATAACAAAACAAAAGATATAACACCAGGACTGGACAGATATACCAAAATGAAACATAAATGTTGATTGTCCTTATTACAATAGTGTGGATAATAATAGGGTTTTGTTCTTAATTAAATAAATCTACAACATCTATATTATATATAAGAGGAATTTTTTTTTTTCAATTGAACATTTATGTGGTTAAAAAAATACCCTCATTAATGAAAGATAAATATGGTCATAAATGTCAAATAACAAATTTTATTTTGAATTCAAAAAGAAAATTCCTAAAATTTAAGATTTTTTTTTTCTTTACATGCAAAAAAGAAATTACGATTATTGCTTATATCTAAAGTTTATTCTTTTAATTGTTTGAAAAATAATCAAAATATTTCTAAATTATAATAAATGCAAATTATTAATTTTTACTCAAAAAAATAGAAGAGCCTTTAAGCACTCACGTAAATGCGTACTCAGAACCTCTAACAATCATGTAATAACCACATTATGATATGTACTTTACAGGCTAACCTTTCCACTATAATTAAGAAACACTTGTAGTAGATCTTGAATTTATTCTACATTAGTTTAGACATTATTATAACTAGAAAAAAGAAAAACCTGGCTTCAGTTTTCCAAAAGTCCTAGCTGAGCTACTATAAAATTGAACAATTATTCAATATTGGGACTCGTCTCCATAATTTAAGTTGATTGTAGTTCCAGTTGGGAAATGGTATTTTGAAGATACATACATTAAGCTACATCCACATATTATGCAGTATCTAGTTCTAAGTTAACACAAAATTATAGAAGTAAGAAAATGTGAATAGCACAATTGATAATGTAATCCCTTAACCAAAATGGCTAGTCTACCAGGTTTATGCTTATCATTTTTTTATTTGACAATCATTTATGCTTATCATGTTATAACCTAACTTGGGGTGGTGATGATAGAGAACCACTCCATACCCTAAAGAGAGGCAATCTTTGAAACAACAAAAAACCTTGACACGGTGAACAAATCACCCGCCTTAAGAGCAACCACATCAGTTCGTGTATTTTACACATCTATTTTTACACTAAAAACCTACTTTTTCTATTTTACACATTCATTTTTACAAAATACTCACATCAGTTCATCTATTCTATCACATCTTTTATTTAAATAATCAATTTTCTCAATTTTTTTATTATTTCTCTCAACTAACCCCTATACATACGCACGCTCTCTCTCTCTCTCTCGCCCCATTTTTTTTGAAATGTTGCTCTCTCACTATACCCATCTCTCTACCTTTATGCCCATTTCTGAATCAACTCTCCCTCTCGGTCTAAATCCACACCATCTCGGTCACAAGCTCCAATCCACACCATCTCGGTCATAAGCACAAGCACCGATCTCCCTAGCTCCCTAGCTTCGATCAGGCTCCGATCAGGCAAGACCCATACCCACGAGCTCCGATCAGGCGAGACCTACGAGCTCCGATCAAGCGAGACCCACGATCGTTCTAGTCAAGCACCGATCGTTCCGATAAGCATCGATCTGTCTCTTTGTTGTTTGTTCGTTTGGGTTTGTTTGTGTGTGGGTGTGTTTGTGTATCTGTGTGTGCGTGTGTTTGTGTGTGTGTGTGTTTTTTTTTTTTTTTTTTGAGTAAGTGTATCTCTGTGTTGATTTGTTTGTGTGGATGTGTTTGTGTGCATCTGAGGAAAAAAAAAAGATGAGAAGTTACTGAGTTTGTTGAGCCCGTAGAAGAGAGAGAAAAAAAGGAGCGAACGGAAATTAGTAAAATAATAAATGGACGAGCTACAGTAATCGTGCATATTTACACGGTTATTGTAGCTCGTGTAGAGATATACACATTTGTACACAATTTTAGAATGACTGATGTGTAGCATTTTTGAGGCAAAATGTGTAAAAATTGTGTTTTACATGATTTTAGAAAGACTGATGTGAAGCATTTTTAAGACAAAATGTGTAAAAATTGTGTTTTACATGTTTCCATGACCCTACGGCCATCAACACCAACAACCTGAACACGGCCACTACCCCTAACAATATAAGTCACCTGCAATGCTGAGTCACAAGAAAATCCAGGAGAGCAAGTGGCACTTCCATCCAACCTAACAAGGTCAGCCCCAAGCCCAACTTCATCAACCGAAGGAAGGTTATTAGTGTTCAAGACCACGACCCTTCCACCTTTCTTACTGTCCACGTCTAATGGAGCCTCCTCACAATTCAATGCCAAACCCAATCGATGTTCCTTCGTTGGCTCAGGCATTTTAAAGTTCCCATTAAGCTTGACAATTCCATTGCCTGACTGCTTTCCGACAAGGGTTTTCACAACATTCTCATCCAAGTCCCACGGACGGCTCAAACTCGGTAGAGAACCCAGTGAAGATCCCATTGGAACCTGTCAGGAAAAAATCAGTAAACTCACCTTTGATTGTGGATATTTTTCTGGCTTGATTTAATTTTATTTATTTTTTTACATATCATTGGTTTTTTCCCTGTTCTTGGTAGAAATCGAAGTCCAAATTTCTTCATTGTTCTCTTCAAGAAATATAGAGTTTAATGAAAATATTTTGGTTTCAACAAGTTAACAACTCAATAATTGAATAGGTGATGTATCTGGAATCCTGGATTGGCCTTGAATTCTAGCTGTGTATTAGAATAGAGTGAAAATTGGCACTTAGTGATATCGGAGTAATGTTTGTTTAGTATCTTGGTGTTCATTGAAAACAAAAGTGCATCACTTGGACTTGATTTCTCCTTTCAAATCAATCAATAATCCATAATTAAATGGAAATTTATCAAAGAAGCCAAGAGCAACGTTGGCTAAAATGGCCAAATATTATTATTGGCCAAAATTATTAGTGTTTTACCACTGTTTGATAAATATTTAATAATATGTATGTGTTTGGATAATACAACAAGTTGCGGTGCGTTTCCAAGTTCATGTTTCAGAACTTTTTTTTTTTTCAACGCATAAACAGTAAAATCACAAGAGATAATTATTACTGTTCACATACTGTCACCACTATTTACGCACTGTAGCAGTACTGTTTATGCATTAAAAAAAAAAAAAGGTCTCACGGTACTATTTATACATTTAAAAATTATTTTCCTACAGTGTTTTCAACAACAATCAATTTTCAGCAACTTTCAACAACAATAAGCTGTATCCAAACAAATCCAATTACTTTTTTAAAACTCGAATTAGAAAAAGTCAAATTTCACAATGTCACGTGCAACTCGAGTTTAAAAAACTTATTCTTTGTTGTACTCTCTGCTTTCATATACTAATAAGTTACTTCTTTTTTTTATTTTTTTTTTTTGAAACCACTAATAAGTTACTTCTTGCACTTTCACATCCCTTCATGTAATAGAAAATTATACAATGACCATTTATTGTATTTAAGTAAAAGCATGCAACATTTGCTATTTTCTATGCTACTGACGCTCATCATTAAGGTGGTGTTGTTTTTCCAATTAAAGTAGGGCTAATTTAGTAAAATCATGCCGACTTAAACAGTGCCGATGCAAAGTTATGGGTGCTGTCCAGCACCATTCTCTCACTCTTATGGATTATTGGTTGTCTAGGCATAGTGTAGGTGGTATGATTTGTGCTTGCTCTGTTTGTAGCCTTTCATGTGAATCTGCATCTCTTTTTCTTTTTCTTCTTCTTCTTCTTCTTTTTCTTTTCTTTTCTTTTTTTTTTTTTTTTTTTTTTTTTGTGTTGACTGACTTGAGCATTTCCAAAGCCAAACAGTTAAAATATTCTTTACCAAACTTGAAGTATGTATAGAGAATATATATTCTTACACGGTACTCGAGTTTGTCTCTTTCGAAAAGATAAGGAAAAAAAGCTGATGAAAGACTGTAAGTTTCATATACGACTGTCATAACAAAGGGCCATTGCTTTAAGCTTCAATAATGCAGGGAAAACAGTGTCCACATAGTTTGCTTTCGGTGCAGAATATTGCAGAAGGCCAGAAGGACCGACACTTCATGTACAACTGTCATAACTAAGGGCCATTGCTTTAAGCTTCAATAATGCAGGAAAAACAGTGTCCACATAGTTTGCTTTCGATGCAGAAAATTGCTAATTCTTAGGCATTTAGAGCGTAAAAAATAGTATTTTTTTTCTTTTACATTTATAATAAAGTTTTTTCATTAAATTTATGATGAAATTTATCATAAATATAAGGAGATAAACTCATAAAAAATATATATAAAAGGATAAAGTCCTATTTTACTGTATACCAAAATAATTTAAGAATTTTCCTTGCAAAAGGCCAGAAGGACCGACACTTTATATACAACTGTCATAACTAAGGGCCATTACTTTAAGCATCAATAATGCAGGGGAAACAGTGTCCACGTAGTTTGCTTTCGGTGCAGAACATTGCAGAAGGGCCAGAAGGACCGACACTTCATGTACAACTATCATAACTAAGGGCCATTGCTTTAAGCTTCAATAATGCAGGGGAAACAGTGTCCACATAGTTTGCTTTCGGTGCAGAAAATTGCAGAAAGAATAATTTTTGGCATTTAAAGTGTCAAGAATGGTACTTTTTTTCTCACATTTATAATAGAGTTTATTTATTAAATTTATGATAATATCTATTATAAATATAAGAAATATAAGAGAATAAAGTACTATTTAACTATACTCTAAAATTAACTAAAAATTTTCCTTGCAAAAGGCCAGAAGGACCGACACTTCATATACCACTGTCATAACTAAGGGCCATCGCTTTAAGCTTCAATAATGCAGGGGAAACAGCGTCCACATAGTTTGCTTTCGGTGCAGAATATTGCAGAAGGGCCAGAAGGACCGACACTTCATATACAACTGTCATAACTAACTGCCATTGCTTTAAGCTTCAATAATGCAGGGGAAACAGTGTCCACATAGTTTGCTTTCGGTGCAGAATATTGCAGAAGGGCCAGAAGGACCGACGATACAAGACTCTTGAATTATAAATCTTATTAACATTTCGCGTAGATATAAATTATTTTGTTAAAAATTAAAAATTAAAAACTGAAAATATTATAATAAAATAATTTTTAAATATGTAAATAATATTGTAAAACTTATTTTTTATAAAAAAATTTATTGAAAAATAAAATTTATGAGTTCTATAAACAATGCACAAGACCCACTCGCATTGTTTTTCATTCGTATCCAAACATATACTAAATATGAAGTATTGTGAGGTTTACCAAAAAAAAAAAAGTATTGAGAGAAAAGAAAGAATGAGACATCAAGCTAAACGAGTTATGCTTCATCAATGTGTTATTGCCATCCCATCAAAAAAAAAAAAAAAGTAAAAAAAAAAAATGTGTTATTGCCATGCATGGTAGCACCTAGGGTTATAAACAAGTTAAATATACAAGTATTAAATGTTCATGATTATATTTAGATTTTATTTCAAATACAAGCCAAACTTGGACTCATCATTGGATGAGATTAAATGTAAAACTTTGGGTCATTTTTGTGGTTGAAAAAGCTTGAATTTGTTTACAAGCTACTTAATTAACTCTTCTTCTTCTTCTTTTTTCTTTTTTTTTTTCATGTATACTAAGTGTGGGGGAAAAGGGGGTCAGGCCCAAGTTAATGGGCCGAATGCCCCCGAGAGGAATGTTTCACATCCGAAAAGAGGAATGTGGAAAAGACAAGGCCCAGATAGGAGTGGAGTCCTCTTGATGAAGGATCATCGCTGTCCGAGGAGGATGTCTCCAGTCCGAGGAGGACATCTCCTGTCCGAGGAAGATGTTTTGCTCTGATATGATATCGGAGACTAATTGAGTAGGGGAAAAGCCCGAATGACTGTCCGAGGACTCCGCCTGATCAAGATAAGCTCAAAGCATATTCAAGAACGATAAGGATGGGGAAATATCTGAGGGAAAGGCTGCTGCCACCGTATTCAATGCATTGCAACAGCTTTTCTGGCCGCATTTATGTGGAGAAGACCTCTGAACAGTGCATCCTAACCTACCGCCACTCACACAGAGATAAAAAGAAGCTGCCTGACGTGACAGGTACTTGAGCAAGTTCATGGATGGGGAGCACGTGGACGATGGAGATAAGGGTAGGAGTGACTATATAATAAGGGGGAGCACCTGTCAATTGGACGGGGGAAGAAGGAGGAAAGAAAAGAGAGAGAAAAAAAACAAGAGAGTGATTAAAACTATCAATGTATACAAACTGATCAATGCACTGTTGAAATGGTTATGATCCATTGTTATTAATCCCTTACTAATTCTAGTTCTTTGACCCATACTCTACAAATTAATTGTCTTTGGGTTTACGTAAAGAATTTGAACCCTACACTAAGCATTGCAACTAAATTTTTATACCCTTTACATATACATACTAATAATTAATAAATTATAGCTGAAAATATATATTATGAGTTTATTAGATAGAATGATTTTAGTTTATGAAAAAATTAATTCACTGACCTTATAATGTCAAAACTTATCAACAAATAGACTATTTCTAATCTCAAGTTTCTATAAATTTTTTTATATATTTCTTTGGAGACATCTGGATGGCTGCAGGCTTAATAGACTTGAAAGACATGCTATAAGAGTTCTCAACTTTCATTTACCATACTATTTATTTAGAGGGTTTTCGAGATATTTTATGAGCAAAGAATGTAGTAGTCTTGTCAAAGACTATGACATCACTTCTTTATTTCAAATATATATACACATAAACACATAAGATTTTAAAAGGCTTTTATTTAACCAAATGTACGTATATTTAATTTTCTATATCTATAATAAGCACACATTATACATTTCAAATTGTTGCTAAGTAACTCAAAAAATTGTTATAGAGGCGGGGCCATGCTTCTGAAAGCTCGATCCGAGTGCCGTGTGTCATTTACAAACGTGACCCTTGCTTAGGAGGTGGTACTTTGCCATTTTAGTCCCCTAAAAATTGTCATTTTTTATTTTAAATACAAAAATCTTTAAAAGTGTTTTATAATGTTAAAAATTTGAAATGAAGTCGTTTCAAAGGAGTTAACATAAACTTTTTAATGGTGATAGATAAAAGGACTAAAATGCACGATGTTATCAAAATTAATAGATTAAGATGATAATTTTTAAATTTAATGGACTAAAATGAGAAGTGGTTATAGAATGTAACGTGTATTTTAAGATAAATTATAAAAAAAGGGCTATTTAAAAGTATTTTCATTTAAAGAAATAGTTTTAGAAACTTGAGGTTCTAAGTTCTAAAAATACAAAGGCATACTTTTTATTAAAAATTTCCTTGGTTAGTGTTCGCAGTTAAAACTTAAATTAAATGTAAGAACTTCAAAACCGATCTATTTATCTATCTATAAGATATTATAAAAGTTAAATTTGAAAATTCGTGGATGAATACTACAATTACACTTATTCCTTTTTGAAATATACTACAATAACATGTGACAATTTCCTTAATTTATTTAATTGGTATAATGTGGAAAATTAATACTACATGTCAAAAAAAAAATTTTGGGTTAAAACTACATGTCAAAAAATTACTTGTACATGACAATATGTTTGCAATATTTATAGACATGTGACATATAATTAAAAATTGTGCAGGGCCTACCTCCCTAGGCCCTAATTAAGGACGAGAAATTATAAGTCCCTGGAGGACCAACACTCCGCATATGATTCACCAGCTTTTTTTTTTTTTTTTTTTTTGAAAAAATGATTCACCTGCTTTTGATTTATATATATATATATATATATAATAAACATGAGGTTCATCAAAATATATATATATATATATAATAAACATGACAAAAAACTTTTACCTTAAAAAATCAATTCTAGTAATTAATAAATTATAGTTAGTTAAAATTATATTATCTAAGTAAATTAGATAGAATGATTTTAGTTTATAAAAAATTTGATTTGATTCACCGACTTTTTATTGTTTTAAGTGGCTGTGCAGTTTGACGTCAAAATCTCACAACATAGGTTAAATTGCTAACAAGTAACAACCATTATGATCGACGTTTGAAAGTTAAATCCTCCATTGACCACCGTCTCGTTCACTACCAGCATGTTGGACTATTATTCTATCATAACATGTTGGACTACACTTCCAGCTTATCAAGAAACGTGACCCTTGATTAGTCCATCAATTTCCAGCACTAATTGAGGAAATAGCATATTTAAGGCAAAACTTAAAGTTACCAAATAGCACTGAGTCCTATTGTTTTTGTTTTTGTTTTTATTTTTGGATAAATTGATGGTTACTATTGAGAAAGAAAGGAATTGTGTTATTGTTTGGCTGTGGCAATCTTGAGTTTAATGGGTGAGTGGTGAATGTAGATTATAAAAAAATGGTTATGAGAGTTGAGGTGGATTTGAGGATGATTTTAATGAGCTAATTCAGTTTAGTTTTTTCATTTTGGATTTTGTTGGTGTGAGAAAAAGCTTGTTTATGTTCACTTGTGTAGTAAACAAGTCAAGCTCAATCCCAACTATAGGTACAATTATTAAATGAGTCAAACTCAAACATAATAATGTGTTCTTGAACAAACTCGTGAGCATGAGAGCTCAAATCAATTATATATAATACTATATATTTATATGTATACTTGTCTAATAATATATTTATATAAACTTAAAATTAGATTGTATAAGTTTGCAAATTTGCTCATATAATATAAAATTATTGTTTATAGTTTATTCATAATATGAACAATTCATTTGTAGTCAAAGACTCGAAATTCATGATTTTGTGAATAGGCAAAACATTTTAGTCATAATTTTACTATATATAGGAAAAAAATTAGTTAATAATTAGCACGTGAATAAGCTCAAGCTTGCTTAACAAGTAAATGAACTAAGATTGAACATGTAATATTGTTTGGTGGAGAAATTGAGCTTGGCACATGTTTAAAATAAATTAAATGAATAAGCCTAAACTTTTAATACATAGCTTGACTCGAATTTGCTGGTTTACAGCCCTATTTAGAGGAGATGATGATGATTGTGGCCTCGGGTATTCCTTAATAAATTTCCTAAAACAAATTATTAGTTTAATTGTTAGGTAGACTCCTCAGAGTCAAGTGATGCCCCCCCAATGTGGAATGCAAGGATAGGAATTACCTAATATTTTATTGTGCAGCTTAAATCAATGCTAACAATAATGCAAAAAGCCAAAACATTGTGACAGCTTGAAATTTTTGGCACAAAAATATGTTATCTGTAGAATTATATATTATGGCATGTCCCACCCACTCAACTTTCAGCTTTTTTTTTTTTTTTTTTTGAGAGCGATACAACCTATGGCGTCCGCTCCTGATGAGCGCTCTTTATCATTAGACCAAGACATCAATCAGTTTTTGGTGTAGGCGGGAATTGAACCCCAGATATCTTATACAACTATCAGAGACTTTACCAGTTGAGCTAACTGGAACCCACACTCTCCTTCTTAGTCTTGCTTAAAAATTTAAAACATAATTAAAAATTAACAAGAAAAATAATAACATCAACCTACCCTACATATGTTGGCCCCAATTAGCTTAATTAGTAAAGTTTATAATAAAGAACAATCATCATATAAGAAATGTCATATATTGAAGTTATATTGTATCTATTGAAAAAATCACCTATCTATACATAACATTTTTCATAATTCTATTTTTACAACAACTAAATTTTTTAATCAGAATTATATTTTACAACAGTTAAATTTAATATATTTTTACAATCAGAAACTTTACTAGTTAAGCTAACTGGAACCCACACTCTCCTTCTTTGTCTTGCTTAAAAATTTAAAACATAATTAAAAATTAACAAGAAAAATAATAACATCAACCTATCCTACATCTGTTGGCTCCAATTAGCTTAATTAGTAAAGTTTATAATAAAGAACAATCATCATATAAGAAATGTCATATATTGAAGTTATATTGTATCTATTGAAAAAATTACCTATCTGTACATAACATTTTTCATAATTCTATTTTTATAACGACTAAATTTTTTTTATCAGAATTATATTTTACAACAGTTAAAGTTAATATATTTTGATTAGAGCACAATATGAGTGGTGTCAATAATGTCATTAAAAATAATATTTCATCAATCATAATATATCACTTCAATAAAATTTTGATTTTAGCATTAATCATTTAAAAAAAAAAAAACCTTTTTTTAAGAAGAAAAAGCACAAGTAATTTACCAGGTTTTTCATAACATTAATGGTGTAGTAAATGGAACTTAGATCACAACATTAGTGTACGTAGGGCCTCTAGATCACAACATTATAAAATTATAAAAAAAGGCTTTTATTTAAATAAACATATATTTAATTTTTGTTATATCTATAATTTGCACACATTATACATTTCAAAATTTGTAGCTAACTAACCCAAAACTTCTTATAGCATAACAAAGTTAACATTATACCTTTTTTATATAAAAATATAAAAGTTGTAGTCTTTTTTTTTTTTTTTAAGAAGACACAATAGTTGCAATTTTTCATTACACCAAATCACTATTAATGCTTCAAGAGTATGCGGGGAACAGGTTGGGATCCACGCGGTTTCCTTCAGGTGCAGGGGCCCATGGGCCATGGCCCATCATTCACGGTTATTACTTGTATCATGAATCATGCAAGCACTCAACACTCAAGACCACGGTCTTATATTTTGATCACTCTGTCCAGTTCATACTTTCTCTCACATGTCATTCTAAGATTACCGTTCTCACTAAGATATAGTCAATTTCTTCTACTTCACTGAATTTCCTGGTAATTATATTTCAGTGAAGAACCTACTCTTACGATTTGGGGCTTAAAAAAAACTTTTGGGTGGCTGCAATTGCTCAACAAGTCAACAAACTCACTGGTAATATCTCTATTCTTTTTTCCTCTTTTAGGTGCTCATAGTCATAGGATTTTCTTTCTTCAATTTATAACTTCCCATTGGGAAACAGAATATATCTTTGTATCTTTTTCTCACATTAACTCATTGAGTTAGTACGTTCTTCTGAATATCACTCGTCTATTGTTCTAATATAGATCCTTACCTTTCAAACCAGTGGCCTATAGCCCTATTAGCGCATTCACTGGATTATTACTTGGTCCATGGTCCGAAACTCAGAATATAATCAATATATATATTTCTTCTTCTTCTTCTTCTTTTTGTGGGTAAATTGCATATATAAACATCTAATGTTTATTTCATATTTTAGATTAGATATTGAGACATCAATCCATCTTTATTATTCATTTAATTTATTCTGACCGTAGCAGAACATATAAAGGGTGAAATTTATTAATTAAACTTTGTGTTTTTTATATGGGGCTTATTCATAAATCATTTTAATAGCCATTAAATAGAGAAGGTAGAGAGAAACTTTTTTTTTTTTTGGAGAAGAAGAGAAACTCTATTTAGAGAGGAAGAAAGTTTCGCTTAAAGTGAGAAAATGATTTTTAGAAAATTGAAACTAATTATCTAGTTGAAACATAATGTTTTATTAATATTTCTTTTCTATTTTTTTCTTTACAATAGCACAAAATAACGTAAATGAATAATAAAGATAAACAGAGACTTCCAATTGAAATAGTTCCATGAGTTTGATAGGTTAATTGAAAAATTAAAAACTTGGACATAATTTGAGATAGAGTACTAAAAACTTTGGCCTGTTTTTGTGGCCTATAGCCCTATTAGCGCATTCACTGGATTATTACTTGGTCCATGGTCCGAAACTCAGAATATAATCAATATATATATTTCTTCTTCTTCTTCTTCTTTTTGTGGGTAAATTGCATATATAAACATCTAATGTTTATTTCATATTTTAGATTAGATATTGAGACATCAATCCATCTTTATTATTCATTTAATTTATTCTGACCGTAGCAGAACATATAAAGGGTGAAATTTATTAATTAAACTTTGTGTTTTTTATATGGGGCTTATTCATAAATCATTTTAATAGCCATTAAATAGAGAAGGTAGAGAGAAACTTTTTTTTTTTTTGGAGAAGAAGAGAAACTCTATTTAGAGAGGAAGAAAGTTTCGCTTAAAGTGAGAAAATGATTTTTAGAAAATTGAAACTAATTATCTAGTTGAAACATAATGTTTTATTAATATTTCTTTTCTATTTTTTTCTTTACAATAGCACAAAATAACGTAAATGAATAATAAAGATAAACAGAGACTTCCAATTGAAATAGTTCCATGAGTTTGATAGGTTAATTGAAAAATTAAAAACTTGGACATAATTTGAGATAGAGTACTAAAAACTTTGGCCTGTTTTATTCAAAATGGAAAAAGAAAATAGGAAAATTATTTCTTTTTACACAACATTGACCTTTTGCCTTTGGTGGTACAAAGAAAAATGGTGATATTGTAATTTATACAAATTTTACTACGTACGTCTTATAAATAAATATATCAAATTCTAAAACATAAATTAAAATTAAAATTAAAAAATAAATGATTATTATTTATATGATACCAATCACATTTATTAACACGCCAATTTGTAAGTCTTTTAAAGTAAAGTTACTAATAGCTTTAGAATTTATATAAAAAAAATGCATAAAATGTTTTATCATATTAAATATAAGGTTTTTATGTTAGATTATCTCCGTTAGAAGACTTAAGAGTGACCCTCTTATAATTTATCCTAACTATAATAAGAGTGATAGATCAAGACCCATCCATGAGGAGACTATTTGTGAATTTGTGAACAATTATGTGACTTTGAATGCTCATTAAACTAGCATACCAAAAATTTCCATGATCAAGAAATACTTCTCAAACAATTTACTTAACAACAGATCAAGCTATGAGAAATCAATTCTAGCTCCAAAACAGAGGGCAACTGCTTTAATCTTTCTTGAGACTATTTCATAGCATTATCTAATTATTTCTCTGCCACCTAAATGATTGAAAAGAAAAAAAAAAAAAAAAAAAAAACTTTCATAATGTCTCGAGATCTCCTAATAACATGTTGAAACTAAAAGTCTCTACTTAAAAAAGTTGGAATCCTATCTTGAAAATTGTTGTATGATGTGATTTATAAATATTAATTGAGTACTTGAAAAAAATCTAATCGCATCTTTGGCAAGTTTTTGGATTTTGATTCCTATATATTGGTTATTGCCTTTCTGAAAATATATATTTTGCGAAAATTTATATTGAGAGTGTAGCATAATTGGAAAATAATGAAGTTGTTAGAAATTTTAGTATAAGGGGCTTATAAATTGACATGTCAATAAATATAGTATTAATTTTTTTTAGAGGGCTTTAATTTAGTATAAGGGGCTTATAAATATAGTATTAATTGGGGTCATATGATCAATATAATATATTAAATTTTTAATTAATTCTTTTGTGTCGCCACAATTTAAACAAGGTATATAATTATATTTATAGTTTCTATAACATTATTTTAAATTATTTTTGGACTATACTTCCTTGGAATATGATAGTTTCATTTAGAAACATGACCCTGCCTAGAAGGTGGTATATTATGTAATGTAAATATTCCCCTCATTACCTAAACTGAGAGTAGACTCCATAAGTTTACCCACATTTAATATTTATTGTTTAGAGTCAATTTTTTTTTAATATAAAAAAATACACTTTAAACCTTATAACTGTCAATTTTTGGTTTAAACAAATAATTGAAATAATCTCTAAAATTATTTTTTAACGTTAAGATACTAAATGATGTCATTTGAAAGGATAAAACAGAAAGTTTTTAACGATAACGGACAAAAGGATTAAAATGCGGTGTTATCAAAGTTTATTATTAATATGATAAATTTTAGATTTTTTTTTGAGAAAAAATTTAGATTTAATTAACTAAAATGAAAAGTGATCAAAATTATAGGATGTCAAGTGTGTTGTCTCTTTTTTTTTCTTTTTTTTTTTTTGTTGAAAACGAATACCAAAAAAAAAAAGAGAAAGGCTTGGTTAGAAAAAAAAATCTAACAAAAAAAAAAAAACACAACACATCTGCAACCTGCAGGAGACTAGGAAAAGCAATACTACACGCATAAAAAATTTCCCAATATTTTTTATATAGATATTTTTTTTTTTTTTTTTTTTTTTTTCACAATAGGACAAAGTGTTGGCCAATGATGCTTAAAATTTCACCAAAATAATTTCACAAAACATTTTCTAAGTTTATATATTGGAGAATCAAGTTTAAGTTAGAACTCTGAACCAAAATATCTTCTCAAAAAAAAAAAAAAAAAAAAAACTTTGAAACCCCAATAATTGTAAAGCCTATTTACGCCAAAGTGATGGCCAATGATGCTTCAAAGAGTAACGGGGTTTGGATTTGGGAACGTTGTGGGATCCACGGGGCATGTGAAAACGCATCGTTATGGCCCATCATCAATTACTGTCATGCAGTACACAAGGCCCCGGGTCTTCATTATATTTTGGTCGCTCTATCTAATACATCCTCCTCTCACAGAAATCGTACTCATCTAACTCTCCTCACAAAGTTACTATTCATTCAATTCCCACTAAGAAATGGCGGAAGGAGCTTTGTTCGACGTTGCTAAGGGAATCACAGAGAAAGTGGGCAGCCTTGTAGCCCAAGAGATTGGACTACTCTGGAGTCTCAAAGACGAGATTGAAAAGCTCAACGGCACAGTTTCGACAATCAGTGCTGTGCTTCAGGATGCAGAGGAGAAGCAGCAGCACAACGAACAAGTCAGTGTGTGGCTGGGAAGGCTGAGCAATGCACTTTATGAAGCAGACGACTTGCTGGATGACATCTCCACTGAAGCTTTAAGACGGGAAGTGATGACACGGAATAAGAAAGCAAAAGAGGTACGCATCTTCTTTTCCAAATCCAACAAGCTTGCATATGGTCTTAAAATGGGTCATAAGGTTAAGGCAATGAGGCAGAGGCTTGATTTCATAAAAAATGATAGGGGGTTCCACCTAGATGAACTTCCTGCTGTAGAGGCACAAGTGAGAGAAACTCATTCTTTTGTTCGTACTGAAGATGTCATTGGGAGAGACAACGATAAGGTAGAGATTATAAGAATTCTTTTGGATCCCAACGTTGAAGAGAGTGTTTTGATCCTTCCAATAATTGGACTTGGAGGACTAGGGAAGACCACATTAGCTCAACTTGTATTCAATGATAGAGAAATCCAAAATCATTTTGAGCAAAAGCTTTGGGCGTGTGTTTCTGATGATTTTGAAGTAAAAGTAATTGTTAAGAAAATTTTGGAGTGTGCACAAAATAAGAAACAAGAAGAAATTGAATTGAACACATTGATTAATAATCTTAAGAAAGAAATTGATGGAAAGAGATACCTTCTTGTGTTGGATGATGTGTGGAATGAGGATCCTCAAAAATGGCTTGAACTAAAAAGTCTTTTAATGGATGGGGCAAGAGGTAGTAGAATATTAGTGACTACACGCATTAATAAAGTGGCAGATATTACAAAAACTATTCAACCATACATGTTAGAGGGTTTAGACAAAGAAAAGTCTTGGTCTTTATTTAAGCTGTTTGCATTTGCAAACGAACAAGATTCCCTGAATTCAAACATTAGGAAAATTGGAATGGAAATCATTGCAAAGTGTAAAGGAAACCCTCTTGCCATAAGGAGTTTAGGAAGCCTATTGCACTTTAAAAACCCAAGAATAGAATGGTTGTCTTTTAAGGACAATGAGCTTTCAGAAATACCTCAAGAAGGAAATGATATCCTACCAACACTTAAGTTGAGTTATAATCATCTTCCGTCATATTTGAAGCAATGCTTTGCTTATTGTTGTTTATTTCCAAAGGATTACAAAATTTATAAAACAAAGTTGATTAAAATGTGGATGGCTCAAGGGTTCATTAGGTCTTCAAGTCCAAACAAATGCTTGGAAGATATTGGTCATGAGTATTTTATGGATTTGCTTTGGAGATCATTCTTTCAAGAAGTTGAGGAAGATGACAGAGGTAATATACTACTATTTAAAATGCATGATCTTATGCATGATCTTGCAAAATCAATAGTAGCATTTGATAGCGTCACTTTTTATTCAAAAGGGGAAGATATTCATGAAAAAGCACGTCATGTATCATTTGATAGAACGTTTCTCTCATCATCAGAAATTCCAATCTCGTTTTATAGAGCAAGCAGGATAAGAACATTTTATTTGCCAGGTTTAGGTACATTTGGAGACTTGAATGAGTCAAATTGTAATGCAATTATTTCAAGTTTTAAGTTCATACGCTTGTTGGATCTAAGTAGTATGGGAATTAAAACAATTCCAAGTTCTATTGGAAATTTGAAGCATTTAAGGTATCTCGATGTATCTTATAATCACATTAAGATGCTTCCTAGTTCCATCACAAGCTTGCATAATTTGCAAACACTGGTATTCTTTGGATATGGAATTAAAGCATTACCTAAAGATATTAGCAAATTAGTCAACCTCACATATATTGATGGGACATATGATTTTGATTTTGATCATATGCCACGTGGACTGGGGCAATTAACTAAGCTCCAAACACTGTCACAATTTGTGATGAGTCAGAATAGCTGTTTGGACTTTAGGCGCCACGGTGGATTGAAGGAACTCAACGGGCTAAACAAGCTGAGAGGAACACTAGAGATTAAGGGATTGAGACACGGGAAAGAAGCTGCATCAGAATCTAAGGATTCAAATATGAAAGAGAAAATACATCTTCAAGACTTGACGTTATCATGGATAGAAGAAGACGTGGATGAGTCTAACGTTGGGTATGATGAAGAGTCACTTGAAGCCTTGCTCCCACACGGCCCACTTTCAAATCTTCAACAATTGAGTTTAAATAGATACGGAGGAGTGAATATTCCAAGTGGGATTTCTTTGCTTTCAAATCTTCAACAATTGAGTTTATATAGATACGGTGGAGTGAATATTCCAAGTGGGATTTCTTTGCTTTCAAATCTCGTAAACTTGTCCTTAGATGGATGTAACAAATGCCAACATCTGCCACCGTTGGATCAGTTTCATTCTCTCAAAACTCTCTCTCTTGAACATATGAATGATTTGGAGTACATATCAGAGAGAGAAAACAACGGGGAGTTCTCTGATTCTTCATTCCTCCCATCTCTAGAGCAACTCACAATTAAATTTTGCCCTAATCTAAAAGGATGGTGGCAACGACAGAGGGATTCTGTTGAGGAGTTCCATAATCATTCACTGCCTTCATTTCCTCATCTTTCCAACTTACTAATTCGGTATTGCCGTAAGCTGATATCCTTACCTCTCTTTCCATATCTCGAAAAGCTAGAGCTGGCTAACTGTAGCTTGAAGCCATTGGAGCAAACACTGAGAATGGAGGTGATAAAGACGGCAACCCCAAAGAACCTAACATCGATAGCAGCAACATCAACCTCTTCTTCTTCTACACTTGCCGCTTCCTCGTTCATCCCTCTCTCCAAATTGAAGTCCATGTCAATTTGGCATATGGAGGAAACACTGCCCAAGGAGTTGAAGTGCAACCTCATTTCTCTCCAAGATTTAAAGATAGGTAATTGTTGTGGTCCTCTCCCTCTCTCTCGACATCTCACTGCCCTTCAGAATTTGAGAGTTATTGGTTCTAAAGAGGTTGATTTAACAAACGATGGAGATGAGATGGAATGGCATGGCCTTCAGAGCCTTCGCCTCCTACGGTTCTCGTACCTTCCAAATTTGGCCACTCTACCGGTGGGGATTCAACATCTCAGCTCTTTGCAGACACTGGAAATTGTGCAATGTCCAATCTTATCGAAAAGATGCGAAAGGGAAGCGGGTGAAGATTGGAGTAAGATTGCGCACATCCCAAACTTGGATATCAGGTAGCTATCTAAGCCACTCTTTTATCCCAGTCCTTGATAGAACATCAAAAATCCAATTTCTTCTTCTTCACTAAATTTCCTGGTAATTAAATTTCAGTTGAAGAACCTACTCTTACGATTTGGAGCTTAATCAAACCTTTTGGGCACTGCAATTGCTAAACAAGTCAACAAACTCACTGGTAATATCTCTTTTCTTTTTTCCTCTTTTAGATGCTCATAGGATTTTCATTCTTTAATTTATGACTTCCCACATTAGGAAAAAGAATATGTGAATTTTTCCAAATCTATTTCTTCATTTTGGCAAATTACATCTTTGTATTTTGAACTGAGTTGATCTGTTTTATATGCTTTATAAACAGAGTAAAAGATCAATGGTACAAGATGATATCGGCTAATATTGTGAGAATAATAAAATCTGGTAGCCATTCTGCAGGAACTAGCATGTTGTGCAGGTATTTGGTTGATTTAATTTCAAGTTCTTGTTATATCTACAGAACTTTTTATTTTTTTGGGGTAAATACTACTATATCTTCAAATAATGATCGACAGTTTAGTATCTGAATTAACAGAGTAATTTGTGTATTTCATCCTGATTTTATTTCAGTATCTGTAAAACACAGTCTTGATACTGAATAGTCCTCAGTTTTCAGTTTTTAATAAAAAATTTCATTTATTGTAGGAGACCTATCATTCAGTAAGGGATTTAGCACATCTTGAAGCTTCATTCTATTTATTTATGTATACAATTTTCTGGAATTGGCTTACAAGGTTAAGGCGAGGCCTCATCTCAATCAAGCTAAATCAGAAAGATCAATGCTTTTAAATGTGCACTTCCTCTCTGCATGATTCTCTTGACTGATGGTTAGCACTCTTTCTATCTCTCATCTGTTGATTGTGGAAATTTTCTTTTTGAATGGTAATTTTTATTTATTTTTGAGGTGGGTATGTCACTTTTAGGAGAATGAAGCATGAAGCAATGCAGGATATTGGAGAGGTGGATTCGCCACTGATATTTGTGCCCTTACCATGAGGATTTCCCAAAGATTTGTAGATACTTGGAATTCATCAGTGTCCCATCTTACCACAAAGATGCAAAAGGAAGTATGTGAGGTTTTCCATAAGATTTGTTACATCCTAGAGTTGGAAGGAGGTCCAATTTAGTGGTAAGAAAACTTATGTCTACATATCATTGTTTTTTCCTTGTCCTTGATAGAAATCAAAATCAAAATTTCTTCTTTGTTCTCTCCAAGAAATGGAGCTTAATGAAAAACTTTTTGCTTTCGACAACAACTCAATGGTATTAGTATTTTTGTTCTCTACAACTCAACAAAATATGTGAATTTTCCTTTTATCTATTTCTTATTTATATCATGGTATCTCAAACTGAGTTGATTAGGTGGCGTATCTGGATGCCATGGTTTCTCACCGTATAATTAGTAAATATTGTCAAAACTGGCACTTGCTGATATTGTGGTAATGTTTGTGGGGAGGAGTAAATCTAGCGTATACATCTACAGTACAGTTTACCTATCAAAAAAAAATCTACAGTACAGTAATTAGCTTGTTGTGCAGTATTTGTGTTTATTCCTTTTCGTGTTGTGTAGTATCTACAATTGATGATGACAACCACAACAAAAATTCACAAAATTCAAGTTAAGTTGCTAAGAACTATTGTGTTAATTGAAAAGAAAGGTGCTAGTGCTACACTTGGTGTTCTAGAAGTTCACAATTTTAGGGGTGGATTTCACTTGGTGCTGCACTTGGAGTTGATAAAATGAGTCACATCCTTAATTAAATGGAAATTGTTCCTTTATTTTATTGAAAAAAATCAAAGTACCATATTTTTCTAACTATATAAAATTTTAGATTGCAGGTTACCTTGGGCTAAGATCATAAGCTGATGATAATGCTCAAAGTGGTACCAAACATAGGAACTATTCATTTTCCTGATGGTTGCCTTTCAGTTATTGTATACTCCTACAGGTAATAAAATATAAGTGTTCAGTTCATAGAAAAGAAATTGTTTTATTATGTTTAATTTTACCTTATTATTGTTATTGTGACAGGAAGGGGTTAGGGGAGGATGTGTTTTCTTTTTGGATATGCTTCATAATACTTATTATAGTTTATTACAAAACTAGATATCCAGTATTTGTTGATTACTGTTATTGTCAATACTGACTCAATATCAGTCATTCTTTCTATAAACATTAGCATCAGAACCAGATGCATCAATTCATTGTGTAGCTTCAGGTTTTGATCAAGCTGATTTATATAGGCAGCCCTCCATAACAATTTCTTCGATCACTTAAATTTGTGACAGTTTGATTTAGAGAGGAATTCAAATAATTTGAATAATGGGGCTAGACCTCATTAAACTTTTGAAAACATGACCCTTGCATTAAAAAATGATCTATGAGATGTAATTTCAATTTTCTTTGCATGAATCATCCATGAGTGAAGTCATATACAGGATCATTAGTTACTAACTTCCCCATTTAGAGTCCTTTGTCATTTGACTCTTCCTTCACCTCTTCACAACCTGATTCTGTTTGAATTTTCATAGTATTGCCTTAGCTAGTACATTTTAGCTTTACCTATTAAGGTGAATGGGCAACCAGGTTTTTCCCATTACTTTTGTTGGGGTGTGATGAGAAGGGTCGGGGAGGGAGAAAGAAGAAAAATACTTTCTGGTAGAGAATACAAAAATCCCAATGAATCTTTCTTGAAATGAGGAATTAATTCTATGAATACCAGTCTAGTTCTATCTTAATTCTTCTCTTTCATCAGGTTTGGTGAGTTTATCAGTTATTGGATCTTAACAGAATCATGAGGAGTATTGAATACTGAAGCCGACAAAGCTTAAGAGTGCATATTTCTTTAAACCTAGCTGGTAATAAGATTATGCAGCAAACTAGTAGAAAAGGAATGGTAACAATCTCATTATTACCAAATTTAATCTTTTCTCATAATGTAGGTTTCATTTTTTGGAAATTTATTTGCAATATGGTTGGCATATTATTAGTTTCCTCTCTTATTCTGTTTTTGTTTCATTCTCAAACAGATCTTTGGTAGGTTCTAATAAATGAAGAGCATGGCTTGTTGTTAGAGTAGACTACAGAGAACTCCCTGATTTCATTGATAGCTTGATTTCATGGTAAATGATTCTTGGTCTTTTCACCGCTTGTGATGTTGTTTTCTTCATAAATGTTATTTTTTGTGCTTCTCAAAGTATAACCTTTATTCTTGCATAACAGTATTCTTAAAGCTTCTCATAGAAATTAATCACAAGAACTCTCAAGAGAAAGATTTAATCTGGACTAAAGATGCAACTAGTTACTACAACAGGTTTGATATTATTATTTTCCCTATTTGTGCAAGGTCCAGACTTGATACATGTATTTCGATGAGAATGCCATCTGAACTTGCTCTGACTCTTATTTGACATTTTTTCTTACTAGAAATTATGAAATGTTCCCAGTATGCCAAATAAAATTGCTGCACAAATGACTGCAAAGGTTTTCCACAACAATTTTCTCTGGTAGCAGCTTTTCAGAACCCGTGGAAAAATGGGCTTCTGAATTCTTATTGTCTCAACTGATTAACAAGTGGATTATAGAGTTTTTTTTTCCCGCCAAGGAGTTTTCCATTGATCAGACTATCTGTGGTTAGTTTGCAGTTCCTGTAGATTTTATTGGTCCTCCTTGGTGGTTAGTTTCTCTCACATTTAAACATCAGAATGGATTGTTTATCTTAGAAATTTTTGATTGGTTGATAAATGTGTGAAGTATGCTTTTTAGATATTGTGAGAAAGAAGTTACTTTCGCTTAATGGATAAAATTTAAGTATAAGTACTTGCACTCACTAACTTTAGGAAACAAAAGCCTCATTTAGCATTCAATTACAAAATTTGCATTATTGTTTTTTTCACCCACAAGATTTTCAAAATATTTCTTAAGATAATCACCATATGAATGTTTGGATGAAGTTCCATATTATTTTGTTTAAGCATTGATTATGTGTTTGAGTTCTTTCTTCTTCCACGAGAGTGGGAAATTAACACCATGTGCAATTAGCTAACCTTATTTGAATGCATTTCTTGTTAGGCACTGATCAACTCAGGATTTTCAATATGTTAATTGGAGTTAACACAATTAATCAATTTCATTTGTTATTCATCCAATATTAAGTTTTGTCCTAACAAAGGCCAGGTTACTCTTTTTTTTGCAGATTAGATGACAAGAGCAACAAATGTCATCTCATAGCACTGTGAAGTCCACCACCTTGGAGGACTTGTGCTTTTGTGCAATAGAATGGAAAATAAGGGTATGTGGATATAATAAAAGAAAAACATCAATTTTTGGTTTTGTATTTGGTTGATTGCATCTGCATAACTTGCATATTGTCTTATGAGAGACTTCTATGTCCAGAAAAATGTTTAGGTATCATGTTGGAGCAGATATAAATTTGATTTTAAACCAAGAAGAGAATGAGAATTAGCAGATGAAGGAAGTAATTGAAGGAGTTCTTGTTTGTTCCATGTAGTCAAAGACCTAACAACCATCAAGAAGAGCTTCTCTATCCCCAACTGGGAGGGATATTCTTAAGTTAGGAATTCAACCACCAATGTCAAGTGTGAAAGTCAAATTTGAGCCGTATCTGACTTGGACTCCTTTTGTTGACTTTGGCTTGGACTCTATTCGTTTTTGGTTTTGTACTGTACTTGGTTTAGGATTGGAATCATTTTCCTACTACACCTTGGCTTGGGGTACTGTATATATGTGGGCTCTTTATGTAAATATCCTTAGCCTTGGCTCTTGTCAACTGAGAGAGTGAGAGTTCTTTGAATGTATTTGGAGTTAGGGTTCTATGAGAGTGTCTTTGTATCACATTTGTAATCTCCTTATTTTCTTAGTGAAACTTTCTTCACACCGCTTGTGGATGTAGGCCTAAGGCTGAACCACGTAAATCTTTGTCTTCTTGTGTGATTCTTTCTTCTATTTTTTTGTTTATATTCACATAAACCCATTATTATTCTCTACCCTTACAAAAAATTGAGATTAAAACTTCTGCTATGTCAATAGTTCTCTTCTATTGATCCCTCTCTCCTGCTAGTCATTTAGAAAGGTAATCTATTCCCCCTTTATCTTTTGGTTATTTCATTGGCAGAAAACTTGCAAGCTTGGTTTTGTTTCATTCCTTTTTGTCCCCATTTCTTTGGATGAATTTTGCAATTTTAAGTATGTTTAGTGTTTCTGTGAGCTATACAATGAGTTTTTCGTAATTTACCTCCTTAAGTTTAAGGCATCCATAATTTCTTTATTTTATTTGTGCATTTTGATGAATCCATGTTTATATACGTACTTGGTTGAAAAGTACTTGTAAATCTAGCTTCATGTAGTGGTATTTTATGAATATACCAATTCAATCTCTGCAAATTGCAGATATATGCAATTGATAATTTGGAGATCAATTATCTTACGTGCTTTCCTATTATCAGTTAGTTCCACTTACTGAACCAATTTATCTGCCTAAAAAATTTCAATATCTCCTGTAAATAGATATTTGCTAATTGTCAGGTATAATTTTCTTACCCCTTTCTATTTGGTTAGGAAGCACAATTTTTATACCTCAAAGTTTGCCCTATATAGAGGAGAAAAGCTACAAAGTTGAACTAATTGATTATAAATGCTGATTAGATCAAGCTCTAGAGACAAACAGTGAGACCTTTTTTGCAAAGAAGAGGCACTATCTTGGTCTAAAAATCGATGATTTATGTTATGACTGCTAGATAGATATATAAGATCTTTGTAAGAACGTATTTACTGTTTTTTTCATAGTATGTTCAAGTGCAACAGATGCAATTAGCATGTTATAGTTTATTCTTCTGTGTAGTGTGGATATCATTGAAGTGCTGTGTCCTCAATTAGATACCACTACATACTCTACATATCTACAGCGTAGCATACCAACAAACATGCAGGAGAAATCAAAAGCAAAAGCATAGCCTTTAACCCATTGGTTTAAGTTCTCCAAAAATCCTTGTTAAACTGATATTATTGAAGGAAAAGGGAATGATTATTACATGTTGGCGTCAATCTATATGTTTAAGTGGATTGTAGATTTAGTTGACAACAAAACTGTAGACATTTCATTAAACATTCTGCTAATGGTAAATGCCTTAAATATCCATTTTTTCAGTATATGCCAATTTTTTTAAAAATAAAATAAAATAAATTCTATAGCATTGCTTAAAGCTATAATAGCGATGATAATATATTTTTAGCCTTTTTTATTTTTATTTTCAATTTTTTGAGTAATTGACCTACCATGAATTTGTGTGTGGTAAGCTGGTTATGTGTTTAATTATGTCATAATTAATTATGATAAAAATGGTGATTGAGGTATAAAATTTGTTACCTTGGAGAATTGACTTATTTAAAAAAAATTTAAAAAAATAAACTTTTATTCGTCTCATGAAAGCACTTTAAAGTTTAAACCTTAATTATTTGATTATTGTTTTGAGAAAAAACAAACTTTTATTCTTATTCCATATTAATATATAATACACAACTTCAAGCATATTTTATTCAAATAACAATAATAATAATAAATAAACCAAGAAATATGTTGTAAACTCTATTTTTCATAGAGTTAAAACATTAGTTGCTTGCTCCCGTGGATGTAGGCATGAATCAAGTAAAAATTGGAGATCAATTATCTAATTACAAATTATAAAATTATGTATTTCATAATTTGACTTGTGAAAAAATTGGAGATCAATTATCTAATTACAAATTATAAAATTATGTATTTCATAATTTGACTTGTGAAAAAATTGGAGATCAATTATCTAATTACAAATTACAGATTTATGCATTTCATAATTTCTCTTGTAAAAAAATTGGAGATAAATTATCTTGCCTGCTTATTACCAGTTTGCTCCACTAGCTAAACCAATTTACATGCCTCTTAATGTCTCAATGTCTCTTTATGATTAAAATTTGTGCCTAGATATCTGCTAATTGTTAGCTACATTTTCTTTTTACCTATTTCTATTTAATAGGGAAACTAAATTTTGTACCTTGAAGATTGCACTATTTGGAGGTTAAAAGCTCTAAAATTGAGTAAATTGATTTTATTTGTAAATATAGTTTAGTCCAAAGTCTAAAGACACTGTTTGCCCTTTTCGCCAAGAAAAGACACCATCTTTGTTTAAAATTTCTTTACGCCTTGCTAAGGACTGATTTGTGCATGATTTTATATACATGGCTGGTAGGTATTGTTGTTATCAGAAAATGCTGCAACTAGCATGTTGGTCATACTTATACCAATAGTGTGGATAATTAATAGGCCCTGTTCTTGACTAGATACATCCACAACATGGCATTCCAACAATTGTGTAAGAACCATATTATGACATGTACTTACAGGCTAACCTTTCCATTGTAATTAAGAAACCTTGTTAGTAGCTTTTGAATTTGTTCTCCATCAGTTAATACATAGTAACTAGAAAGAAGCAAAAAACATAAGCCTTAAAAGTCCTTGCTGAGATGCTATCAAAAAAGGGATAATTATTCAATGTAGGAACTAGTCTCTGTTTTTCAAGTGGATTGTAGGCCCAGTTTAGAATAAATATGCAAATATTTCATTGAAGTGCAAGCTTCTGCTTTTAAAGTGGATTGCTCACATTAACTTATTTTCTATAGCCTTCCGATCATCACATAAACTTATTTAAAGCAATGGCCCATATGCCTATTATTGCATTCAGTAGATTACTTGGACCGGCCCATTAGAACTTGGACTCCCTTCCTTGCAACGTGATCCAACGGTGCATGGTCCGAATATATACATTATTTTTTGGGTAAATAAAATTAGATATATAAAAATCCAAAGTTTATATCATATTTTAGATTAGGTATCAGATTTGATGATTTTGTCAATTAACGTCCCAAATTAATAAAATCGTTCCAATTTAAGGCATCTATCCATCTTTATTATTCATTTAAGTTATTATGACAGTAAAAAAGCTTATTAAAGCTGGAATTTGTTAATAAAATCTTGTGTTTTATAGAAGACTTATTCATCAATCAATTTAGTGGAGAGAGAGAGAGAGAGAGAGAGAGAGAGAGAGAGAGAGAGAGAGAGAGAGAGAGAGAGAGAGAGAGAGAGAGAGAGAGAGAGAGTGT
>NW_027070018.1:239341-248966 GCF_002906115.3 Quercus suber | reverse complement strand
TTGGTGGCGTCGTCCTCCACATTCACATCCTCAGAACCCGTCATGAGCAAGGAGCTTTCTGTAGCTTGAGGAATCTTGAAGGTGTCAAAGTTCAAGTCAGGGAAGGCGTCCTTAGCATCAGCACGGAAGTCCTCATATCCAGCAGCATAGTGGCTGTCTAGACGATTCTTATACTCGCTAGACTTCTTGAAAGCTGATATGGCTTCCTCACGCGCTTTTTCTAAGGACGAAGAGAACTCTGAAGCTTGACCTTCCAGGTATGCAATACGAGAATCTTTTTCTATTGCGTCTACCTTGAGTTCTTCGACCTCGTCCTTCAGTCTCGTCTCAACCCCAGTAGACGGTTGATTCCTCAGTTAGCCTAATCACCTCTCCTTCTTCAACAAAACTTCATTGGTAGCCTCTTTAACCTTCTCTCTTGCCGTCCTGGTCTCCTCAGCGAGCTCCTTGGCTTGGCACGTCGCTGTGTAAAACTTTGACATAGCCTGTTCATGGACGAAGAAGAGTTAAAAAAAAAAAGAGAGAGAAAAGAAGTACATAAGGACGAATTGAAAAGTTGTACCTTGAAAAGGTCATGGATGCCAGAACGTTCAAAGTCCTTCACAGACATGTTGTAACATTCGTTGATTTCATTGTCTGTGACGAGCCCTTTGAACGTCCTCCATGCATAACTTTCGTCCAGCACCAAGTTGGAGGACGATTTGATTCCTCTGGCAGATGAGGCTTACGCGAAGTCTTGGATGGAGGGGAGGAGGATCACTTGAAACAGGATGAACTATCTGGACGGGCTCCACACTGACAGGAGGCTCGTCCAGATTCACCGTCGGAGGAGTGAATTTGGGGACCTTGGAAGAGAAGTCTGAGTTGTTTTGGTTTTTTAGAACCTCGACGACTGGGGAGGTTCTCTAGGTCCACAGCACTCGAAATTTTGGACTTTCTCTTCCCAGCCTGGACGGCACTCTTCTGGACGACAGGAGGCGCGTGGGCACCCTCGTCCCCACTGGTTACAGTTTTATCCTTATTTCTCTCATTGTCATTATTCCTATGACGAGGAAAATCAGTTAAAAAAAAAAAAAAAAAAACAAAAAAGAGAATAGAGATAAGTACTAGGACAGACGATACTTACTTCGTCGAGTGGTCTCCTCGTGACTTAAATTTTCAGGGGTAGGTTCTGGGCCAAGCCCCACGTAGCCAAACTACTAAAAGTGACTAAGTCGTGGAAAGTCCTTCTAGGGAAGGCACGTACTTGGTCAATGCGTCCAATAAAACTTGTCCAAACGTGGACGAGTAACAGCTGCACAATAAAAGAAAGGTGGTTAGACGATTGATAGTTGGGAAAAAGTGTAAGAAAGAGAAGTAACATGGAAAGAAAACATACCCTCAGGACGAAGACGACCTATGGGGCTGGTAAAAAGGAGGGAAGGGGGCATTACTAACTTCTGTTGGGTCCCCAGCCCAGTTTCCAGAAATGACAAAAAATTCTTGTTTCCAGAGCCTATCAGACGAGCTACGACCCCTTATTAAGCTATACTGAGAGCCTCTGGACGAGAACTGGTAAAAACCAGCTGATTGTTTTATTTCAGAGGGCTTATAACAGTAGAGGAACTCGTCCACTGTTATAGGACGATCCCCTTCCAGTGCCTCACGCCATAACACTTGCATGGCAACTATCGTCCTCCAACCGTTGGGATTAAGCTGGTTAGGACCAATACCTAACCTATGAAGGAGACCTCTACAAAATGAATTTAGGGGAAACCTAAGACCAGCTAGGAGATAAGACGAGTATACCCCCAGACCAGAAGAAGGTGAACAACACCACTCTCCTTCCCTGGGGAGACGAGGTCCAAATTCGATAGGAATTTGGTATCTATCTACTAATGTTCTTAACTTAGGAGCGTCTAAGAGGGACACTACCTCAGGTGCACAGCTATATATAATAGTTTCCTCCTCCTCCTCGTCCTGAGAAGGGCTGGGTGGTGCTCTAGACGAGCTAGCCCCAGTTCCAGAGGCCATCCTGCGTTGCATTTCCTGAAATTCTTCTAGGGAAACGCCAGGGACCCCGGACGAATACTGCTCGTCCGAGGAACTACTACTAAAGCTAGTGCTACCCTCACCACTCTCGTAACTTCCAGACGAGACGTCCTGATATTCGTCTACCTCTCTCTCCATGCTACTAGACGAAGACATAACTAAAATAAAGATCAAAACGAAAACCTAAAGGAAGAGCAAGTACCTGAGAACTAAGACGAGTGCTAGACGAGAGTCACGGACGAGATAGCTGAAAGGAAGTTTTTGAGAAAGGTGAGGGGGCAAGAAAGAGAATGTACCTATTTATAGGGCCCAGGAGTAGGGTCAGCGAAGCGACACTGTCCACTGAGAGAACGACACGTGGTAATCGCGTGGAAAAACGTAATCGATTTAGTTCCTCCACGAGTTAAACCATGACACGTGGCTGTCCAGAAGGGATAAAATACCAATAATATCCCTGGACGACCCCCTGGACAAGGGGGCAACTGATGGGATAGCGAAAAAGCCATCTCCTATTCGTCCAGTTGGGTCGTCCATGGCATGCAGTTTGCCAAACAACTAGGCCATCTCCTATTCGTCCAGACCTCTCTTCCCTGAGAGGTCGACTAATTGGGTAGATCCCGTAATCAAGTCAAAAGGGTCGTCCACATATGAGTCTCATGGACGACCAAAGAACAGCATGACAAAGGGTCGTCCATAAGCATTGCACATAGACGACCACACGATACTTAGCAGGTTTTGAAGTGGTTCATCAACCGGTGCTTATCCCGTCAATTTCTCCCAAGTATGTAACTTCTAGCAGCGGTTATGACTGTTAAAGAAGTTACATCCGGATTCCACAAATCTGGGGGAAGTTATTGAACCAAATAACCGCCCTAAAGTACCCTATATAAGGACCGGTCCGAATTATGTAAAGGTATGATATTCTGAGATCCTTACATTACAGTTAGATTTCCAGGAGGGAAGGCACTAACTTCACCATCGGAGGATATTGGACCGGTCCACCCCGGTCATTCCTTTGATTCTTTTCTTCTTTCTCAGGCCTCTGCGAACGTTGTAGCCCATCGAAGCCGAAGTGTTCAACCAAACTGATTTTATCCACTATCATACATAATAATGTAAATGAATAATAAGAAAAATGTTATGTCTATAACACTTTTACAACACTTTCACAGCAAATTATAAATGACAGTTTGTTACAAGTTATTATTTGAAAGCACGATTAGTGTAGAAATACTTATGCTTGTTTAGACCTCCAAATTTAAATTACGGCTTGATTACTTTTATTCTACTTATCTAAGTGCGGAACAAGAGTAAATGAATTATAATAAAATTGGAACAACTCTCTAAAGTATAAGAATGCACAATAAACAATATATGTAAAGCTTAAAGAGTAAGAGAAGAGAGATGAAAATACAAGATAACACCGAGACGTGTTATTGAAGAGGAAACTAAAGTACTCGACGAAAAAACTCTCCCTGGCCCTCCAAGCCGAAATCAATCAACTAGTGAATAAAGTTAGAGTACACGAATATCAAAAAGACCCTCCAAGCCTCATCTATCCAATGTACTTGAACCCTCCAAGTTCTAGCTACCAACGGACTTCACTGAGCCATGTCTTCACTAGTTATCCGAATCTTGCAATTAGCTCCAAATTACATCCGCCATCCTTGGCTTCTTCCAATTCTTCCCACATGCACCAAAACTTCTTACAACTCTTAGATTGAGTGAGAAAAGTGCATGGACTAAGAACCTCTTAAGGATTTGTAATTGGAGAGGTTGAAGTAGAGGAAAACTAAGAGAAATGTATAGATGATTATGGATATACAATCTTCTAACTCTCAAGTGTTTGGCTAGGGTTTTCTCTCTCAAAAACTCTTTACAATTTCTTGGGTAATGAGAGTTTATATATGTGTATGTAAAAGAAATGAGAAATGCTCAATTTTAAATCTTGGAAGAGAGTTTCGCAAGTCACTCGTGAGTTGGCCAAGTTGCGAAGTGACTCACAAAATCTAGCCTAGAACAGACTGTTCAAATTCCAACATGTGTAGCTCACGTGGCATTCTGCAGGTAAGTCCACTCGCGAGATAGTCGCGAACTTTTCTGTCTTGAGCTTTTCTTCTTAAAACTCTTACACTCAACCCTTACATTAAATCTCACAAACATACAAGGAAAAGATTGAACAATTACAATCAAATTTGACAGAGAATTAAAGCCAACAAAAACATAGTTGTAAATCACAACTTTACATTATTGGTGGACAAAAAGTAATTTTGGTGGTAGTTTTAAATTAGAATTAATAACAACTTACCGCCTATAATTTGTTGTGAAAATATTGTGAAAATATTGTGGAAATATTGTGGATCTAATAATTCTCTAATTATAAAGATAAATAGAGACTTCCAATTTGAACTGGTTTCATAAGTTTGAGATGTTAATTGACAAATTAAAAAACTTATAAAGATAAATGTATGGTTCATTTAATATAATTCTCTCTCTCTCTCTCTCTCTCTCTCTCTCTCTCTCTCTCTCTCTCTCTCTTTATTTATTGAATAATGACAATATTGGCACGAAACAGTTTAGAAGTGTAATGTGCAATCTTTATTTTAAAAAAAAAAAAAAAAAAGGTATATTAAAATATCTTTCTTTTTAGTCCTTAAAATTTCAAAACTCTTCAATTCAATCCTCAGTTAAATTGTCATCCACTGCTACCGTTAAGACCCCAAAACGTACAACATGGTTTTGGCCTGATTTTAGATTTTAATTTATTATTATTATTTCTTAGTTTAAAAAAAACTTTAATTAAAAAAAACCATTAAAAAAAAAAAAACCCTAAGTAACTCGAAACTCAAGAACAAAAAAAAAAAAACCCACCCCAAAAACAAATCCCTAACCCAATAGAAAGAGAAAGAGATTGAGAGATCTCTTATACATTTTCAAAGAGGGAGAAAGAAATTGACGTGATCAAAGATTATATCCAAGAGACGAAGAAGCTCCAATTTAATGGTAGGCTACTTCGTCTGTATTACTGTGCTGACATTTTCAAAGTTCAAACGTGTAGTGCAGGACGCATTTGAAAGTGATATGGAGGACAATTCACACAATAGATAGACTAAAATGTACTTCGGGAAACCATTTAATAGGTTATGACAGACTAATAAAGATGGCTTTTAGAGAGTGAGGATAAGGAAGAGTTCAACGAAGAGAATGACTGAGACAAAAGCCATCTGCTAATGAGTGGAAGCCTGATTCCCCAAAAAGGAATCCATCTCATCATTCATGGCTAACTCCCACTTGCTTGAATTTTTATCTTGCAAGGCTTCATCATAACACTCTGGCTCATGACCTTCAGTCAATAGTAGATAATTTAAAGCGGGTGAATAACGCTGTGGAGGTCTAATGTTCCTAGAAGATTTGTGGACTTCAGCTACAGGTGTACTTTGATCTACCTGTGAATCTACATTCTCCTTATTTTCTTCACCCCTTTTCTAGACAGTACTTTCAGTCAAGCCATCTAAGTTGACAAACTCAGATTTCTTTTGATCTATCTCTGCAATATCTGAGACTACAGTTGACCTATCCTTATACATAACCTGTTCATTAAATATCACATTTCTACTTCTGATGATTTTCCTGTTTTGTTCATCCCAAAACCTATAGCCAAATTTCTCATCACCATAGCCAATGAAAAAACATATTTTAGACTTAGCATCAAGTTTACTACAAGTATCAGAATCAATATGAACATAAGAAACACAACCAAAAACTTTTAAATGGGAAAACTTTACCTCTTTACCGCTCCAAACCTCCTCAGAAAGTTTGAACTCCATTGGAACTGATGGCCCTCGGTTTATCAGGTAAGCTGCAGTGCTAACAGCATCAGCCCAGAAAGTTTTTGGTAGTCCAGCATGCAACCTCATACTCCTAGCACACTCATTAAGAGTTCTGTTCATGCGCTCAGTCACACCATTCTGCTGTGGTGTCCCAGGAATGGTCTTTTTCATCCTAATTTCCTGTGCAGCACAATACTCATTGAACCCTCCATCTATGTACTCTCCTCCATTATCTGACCTCAAACATTTTACTTTCAAACCTATTTCTGTCTCAACCATGGCTTTCCACTTCTTAAAAGTTTCAAATACATCAGATTTATTTTTCATAAAATAAACCCATTCCTTTCTGCTTGAGTCATCAATGAAAGTGATGTAGTACCTTGAACCTCCAAGGGATGCAACCGGAGAAGGCCCCACAAATCAGTGTGCACTAACTCTAATTTTTCAGCCTTCAGTGTCCTGCCAGTTTTCAAGAATCTCACCTTTTTCTGCTTTCCTAAGATGCAGCTTTCACACATGTCAAAATCAATGGACTTCAATTCTGGTAATTTTCCTTTTGATAGCAACATCTTCATCCCTTTCTCATTCATGTGATCAAGTCTGCGGTGCCATAGGCTTGTATCAGTACTTGCATCAGCAATTGCAATTGTGTCTCTTGGACTTGAGGTCATATATAGAGTACCAGTCTTCTTTCCACGAGCCAATACCCTAACTCCCTTTATAACCTTCCAAGTGCCACCAACAAATAATATTGCATGCCCTTTATCATCAAGTTGTCCAACAGAAATCAGATTCCTCCTCAGGTCAGGAATATGTCGAACCTTCTCCAGTAACCAACAGACCCATTGGGCAACAATATCCGGACATCTCCCATACCTACAACATCCAAGGCTGAACCATCAGCCAAATACACCTTACCAAAATCACCTACAACATAATTCTGTATGATTTCCGATGTGGAGTGGTATGAAACGAAGCTCTTAAGTTCAAAACCCAATTATCAAGTAGACTGTCTACTGCAAGAAGTAATGCATCCTGTACATCTTCTGTTATAGCATTAGCAGAATCATCTTCATTCTTCTTTTTAGGATTTTTGCATTGGTTCCTAAAGTGACCTGTTTTTCCACAATTCCAGCATTGTACTTGTTGGCCTGATCTAGATTTACTTCTGTTCTGATTAAAATTTCTGGATTTTGATCTACCCCGATTTGAATTTCTGTTATTACCTCGGCCTCTTGTCTCAAGGTTTAGGGTAGAACCAGATCCTGAGGTTTCACCTGCATCTCTTCTGCGAATCTCCTCAGGAGCACGAATCTCATCATCAAAATCAATTTCTACAGACGACAATTGATTTGTGATAGTGTTAAATTCATTCAGATGTTGTGCTACCTGATGCATTCTCTGTCATCTTCAGATTAAACAGTTTTCTTCATTAGATGCACATTGTTATTTGCTGACGGCTTTTCATACATACCACGAAAGCCTTCATCAGATCTTTCTCCTTTACAACATTGTGTGCAACAGACCTAGACAGAGTTAACCTGATAACTCCCAGTACCTGTCTGTCAAGAAGAGCCCATTCCTCAGCCTTCATAGCCGCAGATTTTTCCCCTAGAAGCGGCAGATGCAGTTTCCTCCCATTAAGGTAATCCTTGATTTGCATCCTCCAAAATTCAAAGTCTGTGCCATCGAACTTTTCTATTCCAGACGTCTTTCCTACTTCCTCTGCCATTACTTTCACTCAAACCTAACCTTAGGCTCTGATACCAGTTGTTGGGAATTCAACCTGAGGAACAAAAATCCTTTATTTCTTTTAAGTGTTTCTTTTATATTTCACCCAAGTATAATAGGTTATGGTTTCTCAAAAAAAAAAAAAGTATAATAGGTTATGGATTTGATTTTGTTTTTCTTTTATACTGTGTCTTTCATTAACTATTCATAATTCAAATTTGTGCCAACCATTCGGAACAGTTGCGGACCAACAATTAATTTAAAATTAATTTGTCATTCAAACCGAGGGTTGTGACAAGAATCAATCATGGCCAAAACCTTGTGCTTGAAAACGACAGAATAACATGGTTAGATGCTTTAGATCAACAGAAACAGAAACTCTTGCATCTTATTACTTTATTATTTCAAGTCAAAGTCGCCAACTATTGATTCGAGACGAAGTCATTGTTTTATGGTGTTCGGTGTATTGGATAAAAAATAACTTGAATTAATTATAAAAGGTAAGAGTTAACATAGATTGAAATAAAGAAATTGGTTTAGGAAGTATTTTTAGAATGATAAAAATTAAATACAAACTTGGTTGTTTATAGTTTAGGGCTACAACTCCTATTAAAAAATATTAATATAATTATATATTTTAAAAATATTACAGTTAAATTACATGTTCTTTATATTTATCAACATACATGCTAAATTTTTTGCTAATCAGATATTATTTACTATTCGGTTTATAAATTTATTTTTTATGCATGATTTTAAACTATAAAATTTTTGAAATTTAAATAATTGATTAATGAAATAATTTTTAATTTTTTTATTTCCTAAAAAATTTTTAAGCATTGAAAATATAAGAAGAAAATATAATCCAATAGTGGATTAGTCAAAATTCACAACCAATAAAAAATATGGACAAAATTTAGCTAGTAAATTGGTTTAACCTAAAATTACAACCTTACTCAATATCTTTTTCTTTGAGGTAAATTTTTGTCAAATCCACTATTGGAATATATTTTCTTCTTATATCCTCTATGCTTGTAAAATTTCTAGAAAATTAAAGAATAATAACTATGTCATTAATAAATTGTTTAAATTACAAGTTTTGGTAGTTTAAAATTATACATAAAAATATGTCACTTCACAAGTATAAAATGTTTGTGGGGTGTGGGGGGGCAAGGACTGAGGTTTAAGTCTCTAGGAGGGAGATTCACACATATATACACTTAGATTAGGTTATAGTAAAATTCTATCTTGTATAAAAAAAAATTATGCATAAAAATATAATCTTATAGATCCTGTTGTAAATAATATCCGATTGATACAAAATTTGATATGTATATTAAGAGCGTAAAAAAAAAAATGCAATCAAAACGTTAGATTTTGAAAATATGTAATAATATTAATGATATTGAGTAAGGTTGTAGTTTTAAGTTACAATCAATTTTATAGCTAAATTTTGTCCAAGAAATATTAAGTGAAGTTGGAGTCTTAAAGTACAATCATGATTGTTGCCTAACTTTGTTATTTATAAACTTTTTAGGAGAAAAGAAAAGAAAAAAACAATTACTTTTTTTAATAAATTTTTATATTTTTTTTTCAAGAAAATAATATCAAAATTCTTTAAAATTGATGTATTAATAAATGCCTTAAAATTGCCACTTAACCGAACCCTAGTTAATTGAACCAATTGAGAGGGAGTACCAATAAATTTTGGGAATGCTGAAGTCGACAACCCATGTGAAACGAAATGGGCATAGCCTATCTCCTCTCCCCCCAAAAAACTGGGCATAATCTCACCGTTATGTCCAAAAACTGTTTTATTTATTTATTTTTCCTTAAAATATGATTATTGGTCTTGGTACGTGTTGTAAGCATTCAAGCCATTGAGATACTACAAGAGCCAGTAGTTTTGATTATTGGTCAAAGAAGGCGAAGCCCGAGGTTGAGCCAAATACTTCAATATTCTCAAGTCCCAACTCACCTAACCCATATTTTAATTTGAAGTTCTGTTTTTTTTTTTTTTTTTTTTTTTTTCC
>NW_027070018.1:231632-239111 GCF_002906115.3 Quercus suber | reverse complement strand
AAAAAAAAAAAAAAAAAAGGTTTATCATTGAAAGCTAAGTAATTAATTGATTAATGAATGGACAATTGGACATTTGTGCAGAAAAATTTAGCCACAATTTAGAATTATGAATAGTTTTTTTAAGTTAAAATATAGAAATTTTATTGATTGATGAAAATATAACAAAGTAAAAACTCTGAAACACCTTTAAACGTTAGTGAGATGACTTTAGGAAATAAATTGAAAATGATTTTAGAAATATTTTTTTTTTTTTTTTTGGGTTCTACAATTAACGATTCATATTTATAATATATTTTAAGCGATAAATAACAATAATGTTATCCTCGTAAGTAATATATCCACGCATCTCTCTGGTTCACACCTTAGTCATCGACTCATTGTCCTTAATTTTGCAGATCAAACAGTTCGGAATAGTTGCAAACTAGATATTAATTTAAATTTACTTTGTCATTCAAGCTGCGACTAACATAGTCACAACAGTCATTCATGGCCAAAACCTTATAGTACTAGCATTAGGGGTATAAACACCCCCCAGTTGCTATTTTACAGCCTAAGAGAGCAAAAACCCACTTCATCCAGATTTGTATACCTAAAAAAATAATATTTAATCTTGTGGTAGTGTGTGAAGAGAAAAAGATAGTGAGAGAAAAGAGAGAGATAATAATATTTTTTATTATTTTATTAGGTTGTTTGTATTATTTTATTGGGTTGTATGTAAAAATAAAATTTAAGATGTAGGGTGAGTTGTAAAATGAGTTGATAAAATAGATAAAATAGTGTTTAAGAATACTAAATAAGTTTTTTTTTTTTTTTTGGCATCCTCGATGCAGTGCTCTTATATGCTTTAAAATGATGCTTTATTTATTTTAAGGCCAAAACCCTTAGCATTTCCCTTGTTTTATTTTATTTTTTGAGAAACTAAAATGATGCTTGAAAACGACAGAAGCACATGGTTAGATGCTTTAGATCAACACAAACACAAACATAATACCATATAATATATTAAAAGAAAAAACTAGAAATCAATTCAGTATATAAACCAATATATTAAGTTAAACTACCTTCTTCACCGCTCATGTTGTAGACTTCGTCAATTGCTTTAAATTTTGTGTGTTCGACCCCTCCTTGCCACTACAACTATACATTTAGGCTGATTTGGTGAAGGTGGATCAGAAAGGGTCTAAATAATTTGGTGATTGGTTTGGGTGGTATCTAGTACTTGACTATTATAAACTAATCCTCCTATTTTGATGAAATTCAACCAATTAAATCTACGTTACAACGCGTAGTCACCTACTAGCCTTTTGGCATGCGGATACGGAATATCCATGCGGAGAGTGCAAATATGATACTTTCTGGTAATCGTGAAGTGCATGTATTATACTAAAGAATAATTGCATTAATGCTCAATAATAATGCGGCGAACACTTTAGGATCCACGCGGTTTCCTTTCCGAGCAGGGGCCCCATCAGTTACGGTTATTTTATTTCGTTCGCTTTTGACTTATGAAGCCATCAGTTCCGAGTGATTTAGGGCTGTTTAGTTGTGTTGTTTAAATAATAATTTTTGTTGTTTAATTAATAAAATATGTTTTTTTATAATTAGAGACGGAATTAGGATTTGAACTTAGGGGGGCCAAAGTATAAACTAAAAAAAATTCATGTGACATGGTTTATTAAAAAAAAATCATGGTAGACAAAAAATTGCACTTTATTACCTAAAAATTTAAGCCAAGAAGGATATAATATGAACAAAAAAAAAAATTTGAAAGTTACAACATGATATTCAAACATTTTTTGAAGAAGAAGAGGATTTCAGATCTCCAGATTTTGGGTAATTGGAATTAATATGTTGATTTTATCATGTTGATCAACTCACCAATATAATAATCCTATACTTTTGGATGCAACTGAAAATCATACTAATGAAGTTTTTCAAAACTTTGTTTGAGGATTTTAAAAAATTGGGATATCAATATTAAGAGTTGGCAATACTATGTCATCAACATTGGCTTCTAAAAGAATTTTGGCATTTTATCTTTTGAAAAAAAATATAAATATTGTAATTCACTTTCCCATAGTTTATAAATCAATTAAAAA
The DNA here is from genome assembly GCF_002906115.3 of Quercus suber. Lineage (NCBI taxonomy): Eukaryota > Viridiplantae > Streptophyta > Magnoliopsida > Fagales > Fagaceae > Quercus > Quercus suber. Next base: position 237,012 of record NW_027070018.1, on the reverse strand, counting down.
AGTCATATAAATTGTTGTAACCCTAAGGGAATTTTTTTTTCTATGAGATTTTTTTGGTTATGAATTATTGAATTATGATATTGGTGAATTGGGGATTTTTTGTTAATCCTATATAGTATATACTATTTAAATTTTTCAAAAAAATTGGGGTGGGGGGGGGGGGGGGGGGGTTTCTAAATTATAGAAAAAAGTATATAATTAAATTTTTTTTAATAATTTTCATAGTATTATTCTATCATAATGTTGGACTACACTTCAAGCTTTATCAAGAAACATGACCCTTGATTAGGCCATCTGTAGACGACTAAATTTCTAGTTCGAAATAAATCAAACAAGTAAAATAGCTTCACAAATGCGAATTTGTATTGAATATGTGGTACAATTCTCTATGATTACAAAAGAGTGATCATCTGATTCGATCTCCTTGCAAGACTTATTGATTTGGATTTATGGTAATGTGATTGTGACTTGAACACAAAATATCCTTCAATTTGGTTGAGGGATGGATCGAAGATTGCTGAAACGGAATTACTTGGAATCTCTGGCTATGAGCTTGTTAGAAATCCTTTGTTCTTCACGTTCTTCGTGTTCTTCATGTGTTCTTCGTCTTCAAAGGTTTGTGGTGGAAGTTCTTTGGGGCTTTAGAAGCTTGGATCCGTAGAGCTTCACTGATTTATGATTTATTGATGTTTTCGGACACTTTGAGCTTGGTTCCCACAAACTTTTGGATCTAGGTAGATAGTTTGGATGATTCTGCTTCGAATGCTCTTCGATTTTGAGGTTGAAGTTCTTGAAGGCTTGGAGGCTTGATTCCTGCAGAGCTTCTGTACTTCTGATGCTTCTGAATCTTTTCTGATGCTGCCTGTGCTTCAGATGGCTTGGTGTCCTCCTAAATGTCTTAGGAAGACTTCTATTTATAGGAGTTTATGGGTGGTTGAGGGACACATGGCGGAGTTTGATTGGTGATACATGTCACAACCTAATTGATCCACTTATGTCATTGCTTCCACGTGCGAGGCTGATTATGTCATCGCTTACACATGCGAGGCTGCTTATGTCATCATTTACATGCGCTGATGCGTGATTGGTTTTTGCATGACACTTGGCAAATTTCTGTTGGTTTCTGAGTAGTGATAGCAAAACCCAGCAGCAATACGTGGAGCTTTGTAATTGGAGTTTTGTAATTGGTTGTATTTTGTGGATTTGGCAGTGTGACGTGTCAACTTGTGATAGGTCGAGAATTTTCTCTCTCTACAAATACCCCCTCGAGACTTGTTCATGCACACAATTTTAGAGTGTGGTGTGGGAATGAGTTTCGAAAACAGATTTTTGCACTTGACTCTTTACGTGAAGTAGTTGAAGGTGGTGGAGCTTTCAGTAGGATAAGATAATTTCCGAGGAGTAGACCCACCCATATGAAAGGCTTTGATGAGACCGAAAAGGGGTCTGCAAGTATTTGAATGTACTTGTGTGACCGAGCCTTCTCAGTAGAGGTTAAGTTGAAATAATTTTAGAAGAGTATTTTGGATCATTGGCGGCGATCACAGGGTGTAGAAGATGGGAAAGAGGTGAAGATGTTGGTTGGGTATAGCATACAAAGTCATGGGGCTAGCCTTGTGTTTTTAAGAGCTTCTGGTGAAGTTATATAGGAAAAATATGCTTTGGATTACGGCGAGGCTATGTGGGAAATTGGTTGAATGTGCTTGTGTTATTGCATCACTCAGGTTAAGTTGAGGTAATTTTAGAAGATTATGGATTCTGGGGTTGTTGATGTTGGTGGTGAAGAAGATGAGGATGAAGCAAAGCGAATGGGTGAAACATACCCCACCATGGTATTGGCCCTGTATGTTGGGGACCCTCTAGTGTAGATGTTTCTAGGAAGTACAACTTTGAATATGGGATCGACTGTATGTAGCATGGGGTCTGAGAGCAAGTCGTAGAATGTGCATGCGTGATGGGACTATGCCGATAGACGTTAAGTTGAAGTAATTTCAGAAGAGTATTTTATGAAATTATTCAAGTTGATTTTAAGTTGGAGTAATTCCAGAAAGTGTGTTTTGAGGTATCAGCAACGATGACCTTTGGGTCCCACAGCAGTGGGGACATGGAATATGGCTTTGGCGACCATTTACTGGCTCCAAAGGCTGAACTCTGATGAGCTGGTGCCTTGAAGGTTGTTTCAAGTGTTGGATGAAAGACAATTTGTAGGACACCTCAACACTTTTTACCATCTTCACCTACTACTACTTGTTGGAAAAGCACAGAAAAATGAAAGATGGAGCCAACTTGTGATTTTGGTCTTAGAAACCAGCCAAGTTGCTGTTTGTTTCGAACCACTGCTTCTGTTGGAAGGCCAAGCAATTGGAGAGAGACTACAGGAGCCCTAAGGTTAGGAATAGGTGTCTCTGCTGAACTTGGATTTCCTGGCCAACCAAATCCGAGGAAGCATGGAACCATAATGCAGACCTTGGATTTCCAGCACTAATTGAGGAAATAGCATATTTAAGGCAAAACTTAAAGTTACCAGATAGCATTGAGTCCTATTGTTTTTGTTTTTGTTTTTATTTTTGGATAAATTGATGGTTATAATCGAGAAAGAATGGAATTGTACAATTCCATTGTGTTATTGTTTGGCTGTTGCAATCTTGAGTTTAATGGGCAAGTGGTGAATGTAGATTATTGAAAAAGTGGGCATATCAATAATAGATGTTTTGGAGAAACTTGGCTTCTGAAGATGGAAGATGGTTTCAGGGAAGATATAGACGAGACACAGTACTTTCTACAAAAAAATGGTTATGAGAATTGAGATAGATTTGAGGATGATTTTAATTAGCTAATTCAGTTTAGTTTTTTCACTTTGGATTTCGTTGGTGCGAGAAGAAGCTTGTTTATGTTCACTTGTGTAGTAAACAAGCCAAGCTCAATCCCAACTATAGGCACAATTATTAAATGAGTCAAACTCAAACATAATAACGTGTTCGTGAATAAACTCGTGAACATGAGAGCTCAAATTAATTAAATATAATACTATATATTTATACGTATACTTGCTTCTCAAAAAAAAAAAAAAAAATATATATATATATATATATATATATATACATATATATATATATATATATATATGCATACTTGTCTAATAATATATTTATATAAACTTAAAATTAGATTGTATAAGTTTGCAAATTTGTTCATATAATATAAAATTATTGTTTATAGTTTATTCATAATATGAACAATTCATTTGTAGTCAAAGACTCAAAATTCATAATTTTGTGAAGGGGCAAAACATTTTAGTCATAATTTTACTATATATAGGAAAAAAATAAGTTAATAATTAGCACGTGAACAAGCTCGAGCTTGCTCAACAAGTACATGAACTAAGATTGAACATGTAATATTGTTTGATGGTGAACTTGAGCTTGGCACGTGTTTGAAATAAATTAAATGAATAAGCCTAAACTTTTAATACATATCTTGACTTTGCTTTTTTTTTTTTACAAAAAAATGATTGATATTTAAGGGGGGAATTTGAATCCTAAATGCCTTTGTTGAAAATAACAGAAAGTGTTAGTTGACCTATAATACTTTTGAATTTGAAATATTATTAAAAGTATGAATAATTGAGAGAGGAGAAATTGAAACATATCAAGTTAACACTTGTAGGTAAGAAGCCTACTTTGTTTACAACATTATGCCTTGTAAGTATATGTTATCGTCACGCATGGTAGTACCTAGGTTATAAACAAGCTACATTGACAAGTATAAAAAGTTCACGATTTTTCTTTTGATTTCATTTTGAATAAGAGCTAAACTTGAGCTTGTTTACAAGTTATATTACTTTATTAACTCAATTTTTTAATTTCCCTCTCCATATAGTAAAAACAACAATTAATTTTTTTTTATCCTTGACAAATCCATGCTAGTAATTAATAAATTATATTATCGGAGTTAATTAGATAGGATAATTATAGTTTATGAAAAATTTGATTCAACAATCTTATATTATTCAAACTTATCAATAAATTTTACAACAAAATAGACTATTTTTATTATCAATAAATTTAAAACGATATTTTAATAATTTATAAATTTATTTACAAACATACATATAATCTAATCTCAACTTTATGTAAGCTTATTTTTATATATCCCTTTGGGGACACCCATATGGTGGGTTGAAGGGCATGTAGTAATTTAGATGTCCTAAGTTCTATATATATATAATGGAAGTAGTTTCTTAGTTTTTGACCAGACTATTCCATTTTTCACTCATGAGATACTTTAAAAATTTCATGGACTAATAGCGTAGTAAATAAAACTTAGGGACTCTAGGCCACAACATTATAAACTTATAAAAGGCTAGTATTTAAATAAATGTATATTTAATTTTGTTTATATCTATAATATGCACACATTATACATTTCAAAATTTGTAGCTAAGTAACTCAAAACTTATCATAGCATAACAAAGTTAACATTATACCTTTTTGTTATATAAAAAAATAAAAGTAGCAGTCTTTTTCCTAGAAGACACAATAATTGCAGTTTTTCATTACACCAAATCACCAATAATGGTTCAAGAGTATGCGGGGAACACGTTGTTTCTTTCGGTGCGGGGGCCCATGGGCCATGGCCCATCATTCGCTTTTGACTTATGAAGCCCACGTGTATCATGAATCAAACAAGCACTCAAGAGGCAAGACCAGGGTCTTATATTTTGATCACTCAGTCCAGTTCATATTTTCTCTCACATATCATTCTAAGATTACCGTTCTCACTAAGATATAGTCAATTTCTTCTACTTCACTGCATTTCCTGGTGATTAAATTTCAGTGAAGAACCTACTCTTACGGTTTGGAGCTTAACCAAAACTTCTGGGTGGCTGCAATTGCTCAACAAGTCAACAAACTCACTGGTAATATCTCTATTCTTTTTTCCTCTTTTAGGTGCTCATAGTCATAGGATTTTCTTTCTTCAATTTATAACTTCCCATTGGGAAACAGAATATATCTTTGTATCTTTTTCTCACATTAACTCATTGAGTTAGTACGTTCTTCTGAATATCACTCGTCTATTGTTCTAATATAGATCCTTACCTTTCAAACCACATGGCCTATAGCCCTATTAGCGCATTCACTGGATTATTACTTGGTCCATGGTCCGAAACTCAGAGAATAAATCAATATATACATTTCTTCTTCTCTTCTTTTTTTTGTGCGTAAATTGCCATATATAAACATCTAATGTTTATTTCATATTTTAGATTAGATATTGAGACATCAATCCATCTTTATTTTCATTTAATTTATTCTGACCGTGAGCAGAACATATAAATGGTGAAATTTATTAATTAAACTTGTGTTTTTTCTACTTTTTA
>NW_027070018.1:211409-229544 GCF_002906115.3 Quercus suber | reverse complement strand
AAAAAAAAAAAAAAAAAAAAAAAAAAGGCTGGTTGGAAAAAAAATATGAAAAAAAAAAAAAAAAACACACATCTACAACCTGCAGGAGACTAGGAAAAGCAATACTACTACATGTATAAAAAATTTCACAATATTTTTTATAATAGATTTTTTTTTTTTTTTTTCACAATAGGACAAAGTGATGGCCAATGATGCTTAAAATTTCACCAAAATAATTTCACAAAAATTTTCTAAGTTTATATATTGGAGAATCAAGTTTAAAGTCAGAACTCTGAAACCTCAATATCTTCTCAAAAAAAAAAAAAAAAAAACCTTTGAAACCACAATAATTGTAGAGCCTATTTACGCCAAAGTGATGGCCAATGATGCTTCAAAGAGTAACGGGGTTGGGATTTGGGATTTGGGAACGTTGTGGGATCCACGGGTCTTCCTTTCGGTTCCAGGGCCCATGGCCCATCATGCACAGGTATATTTATTTACAACGAAATAATTGTTTGCTTTTTGACTATGAAGTAAAGTAACTTTAGGAAAATTAACATGTTAAAACGCATCGTCATGGCCCATCATCAATTACGCGTTTTACTGTCATGCGGTACACAATGTCCCGGGTCTTTATAATATTTTGATCGCTCTGTCTATTATATTCTCCTCTCACAGAAATCGTTCTCATCTTACTCTCCTCACAAAGTTACTATTCATTCAATTCCCACTAAGAAATGGCGGAAGGAGCTTTGGTTGGCGTTGCTAAGGGGATCATAGAGAAAGCGGGCAACCTTGTAGCCCAAGAGATTGGACTACTATGGGGTGTCAAAGACGAGATTAAAAAGCTCAAGGACACAGTTTTGACAATCAGTGGTGTGCTTCTGGATGCAGAGGAGAAGCAGCACAACAATGAAGTCAGAGTGTGGCTGGAAAGGCTGAACGATGCACTTTATGAAGCGGACGACTTGCTGGATGACATCTCCACTGAAGCTTTACGGCGGGAAGTGATGACACGGAACAAGAAGGCAAAAGAGGTACACATCTTCTTTTCCAAATCCAACCAGCTTGTATATGGTCATAAAATGGGTTATAAGGTTAAGGCAATAAGGGAGAGGCTAGATGCAATAAAAAATGATAGGGGGTTCCACTTGAAAGAGACTCTGATATTATGAGAGAGCTCTGATATCTGTTAGAGAGAAAATCTAGAAGAAGAGGAAATAGAAAAACTGAATTCAATATATCAAATAGATTACATCAGATTCCCTATTATATAGGGACCTTAATCATAACAGATTTGTAACTAACTACTCTAACAGAATTCATACACGTGGCCCTTATTATAACTAATCCTATATTTAACTAGTGATGCTAAACTACATACAGAATTACAATAACAGCTGCAAGACTACAAGTCGTTTTAAGCTTCTATATTAATAGAATCAGTATCCTTCTTTGTGTGGGAAATCTTGTCCATATATATATATATATATATATTTGTGTATTGCACAACTTATCCAATATTTTTTAGTATAATATATATTTTGTGATCCTTCTTAAAAAAAAACAAATTATTTTGTTCTTTTGTGTATAAATAAAAACAAAACAAAACAAAAATCTAATGCAAATACGCACATATTTCCCACATGTTTCAAGATATTATAAGAGATGTGGACCAAAAAATTCATCTCCAAAACAGCATTTCCTTATCTAAAATCTTATCAATACTCACTCACTCCATCAATAAAAGAGAAAATCAGCTACAGTTACACACATTGGAAGAGACTGAACTATCAAAATGGCTTCTTTGAGCTTGAATCCCTCCATCACCCTTCTATTCATTTTCATGGATTGTTGCCACCTAATCCTGTTTGCAGCAACTCCTCCATACTAGTGTGTAGGAAATCCTTGTCCATATATATATATATATATATATTTGTGTATTGCACAACTTATCCAATATTTTTTAGTGTAATTATATTTTTGTGATCCTTCTTAAAAAAAACAAATTATTTTGTTCTTTTGTGTATAAATAAAAACAAAACAAAAGAAAAATCTAATGCAAATACACCCATATTTCCCACTTGTTTCAAGATATTATAAGAGATGTGGACCAAAAAATTCATCTCCAAAACGGCATTTCCTTATCTAAAATCTTATCAATACTCACTCACTCCATCAATAAAAGCAGAAATTCAGCTACAGTTACACACATTGGAAGAGACTGAACTATCAAAATGACTTCTTTGAGCTTGAATCCCTCCATCACCCTTCTATTCATTTCCATGGATTGTTGCCACCTAATCCTGTTTGCATCAACTCCTCCATACTAGTGTGTAGGAAATCCTTGTCCATATATATATATATATATATATATATGTATTTGTGTATTGCACGACTTATCTAATATTTTTTAGTATAATTATATTTTTGTGATCCTTCTTAAAAAAAAAACAAATTATTTTTTTCTTTTGTGTATAAATAAAAACAAAACAAAACAAAAATCTAATGCAAATACGCACATATTTCCCACGTGTTTCAAGATATTATAAGAGATGTGGACCAAAAATTCATCTCCAAAACAGCATTTCCTTATCTAAAATCTTATCAATACTCACTCACTCCATCAATAAAAGCAGAAAATCAGCTATAGTTACACACATTGGAAGAGACTGAACTATCAAAATGACTTCTTTTAGCTTGAATCCCTCCATCACCCTTCTATTCATTTCCATCCTTAGCTTCCTTAGCTTGACCACTCATGCAACTGCCCCAATTCACCTCAATGAGGTATGTGCAAACACCACTTTCAGCTCCAATAGCATCTACCAATCCAATCTCAACTCCCTCCTCTCTTCACTCTCTTCCAGCGCCACACACAACCTCGAATTCTACAACACCACCAGTGGCCAAAACACCTCCAACCCCGTCTACGGTCTCTTCCTCTGCCGCGGCGATGTCACCCCTCAACTCTGCCAAGAATGTGTAGCTGCAGCAGTCAAAGAGATAACCAAAAATTGTTCCAGAGAAAAGGTTGCTGTAATATGGTACGATGAGTGCATGTTGCGTTACTCAAATCGGTCATTCTTTTCCACAGTGGACGAAAAGCCAAAGTTTGCCCTATTGAACAAGCAGAATATCACTGAACAGGAAAGGGCTAACAAGCTACTGGCTAAGTCAATGAATGAGACAGCAGCTCAGGCCTCTAATGCTCCTATTGGTTCCAAAAAGTTTGGAACCAAACAAGTGAATATCTCTGCTTTTCAAACACTGTACAACCTTGTACAGTGCACAGCGGACTTGTCCAGAAACGATTGTAGTACTTGTCTTCAGGCTGCTATAAATCTTCTTTCATGGTGTTGCAGTGGAAAGCAAGGGGGAAGAGTCATTTTTCCGAGTTGTAATGTTAGGTACGAATTGTACCCTTTTTACCGGATGGAAAATGCAACATTCATGCCGACATCAGCTCATACATCTTCACATCCAGGTTCGGTAACTGAACTTTGAATGCTTTTTCCCTTTTCTCTTTACATTACTGAGTAATGCGATACAAATTTTTTTATAAAAAAATTTACAAATTATTGAAGTGATGAGTAATTATTTGTGAATGAAAAAGTGATATTAATAGTGAGTTTAGATAAAAATAAAAAAGAAGCTAATTACATCAACATAAAATCAGGTCCAAGTGAGTTACAACTCTAAAGGATGGAGATATTAGATAAAAAAAACACTACGGAGTAGGCAACAAGCCATTCCATTGGACCATTGCCCACCAACATTGTTTGGTGAGGGGTAGAATGTAGAGCCACCATTGGCAGGGCTGATATCCCTCTATGATTCACTTTTCTGAGAAAGTAATTCTTGTAACAACTTAAACTAAGTCAAGTGTAAGTAGGGTTGTCCAAGAAACCCGACTACCTGACAGAATTGATAGAACTAACTGAAACCGACCATTGGTGGCCCTAATTGATCCCTTCATCAGTCGGCCACGAGTTCCTTCTCTTAAAAACCGACTCTGGTGAATCAAGTGGTGGGTGTCCTCCAAATTTCAAGCCACTTGACCTGACCTGAAAACCACTTCAAGAAACCTTCAAATCTACCAGAGTTTATCCCGATTCGGCGACTATTAGGCCTTCAAAGCTCAAATTCGGCCATATTTGGCCTTTCTCTGCTTAGATCCACTTAAATCCAGCGATGATTAACTCAAATTTTCTAAGATTCGGCAATGTTTGGCATAGATCTGCTTAGATCTAACGATGTTGGTCTCAGATCTGGCGACATTTGGCATAGATCTAGCAAGGTTTGTCTCAAATCCTGTTGAATCTTTCTCTTCTTCACTCAGATCCGACAAAGATCTACTACCCTCTGCCCACAAGCCATTCCTTCATCAATTTCGACCAAACCAACCCGATCGTTTGTCAGAGCTTGCCCGACTCGACCCGAAGTGGTTGTTGGTCGATTTCGGGTTTTCACTTCTTCAACTTGAAGTAAGCGGGTTGAGTGGCGGGTTGATCTCAAACCTGAACCACTTGACTCATGGACAACCCTAATTATAAGTTACACACATAACCACTAATGAGTGAATAGCATGTGAAAAGTTGGTTTGAACCACTTTAACAAACAATTAAATTACATGCAATGACTAATGAGCGAATAGCGTGCATGTGAAAAGTTGGTGAAAACCACTTTAACAAAAATAAATAAATTACATGGCATTCATACATTAGTGCTAAATAAAGACTTGGCATTCCCACTTTTTCACTTAGTGAGATTTTTTTTTTTTTTTTTTTTTTTTTTTTTTTTTTTAATTTTTCAATTTATTTGCAACATCAATCAACAAAGGGTTTATAGTAAAATTAAAATTTTCTACTCCAAGAAAATAACATATTGTGTAGTCATTTTCAACAAATCAATTGAGACCTCAGGATTGTGAGTTGTGGACTCATCCTCATATTTGACCTCAATTGAATCTTCCATAATGTTCTCAATAATGACCATATCTTCATTCCTGTCATCATCCACAACCAACTCAACCTTCGTGTTTTTGACCTCTTCATCAAATTTTTGACAAGTGGTATCTTTAATCTTCAATTCAATAACTTGTTGCAAGTGTTGATCTTTTTTAACCCCTACAAAATTTTCTTTGGAAATAGGTTGCTTCTTCTTAACTCTCAAACTCCTTTCTTTACTTGACATATGGACTTGACTGTGATAATTTTGGTTTTGTGGTTGACCTTCATGTTTTGAACATATTGCTTTTCATATGAATATACAGATTTATAATCAACACTTGTATAATCTAGTATATCATAATAGTCATTAGGAAACCATAAATCAATTAATACTCTTTTCATTCTTTGCCAAGAGTGAATTGGATGCTTACCTTCTTGCTTTCTATCAATTTGAATGTCTTTCCACCATTCTTCTGCTTCATTGTCTAATTTATTAGATGCAAGCCACACCTTTTCTTCATCACAAATCTTCCAAAAATTAAAATATTCTTCCAATTCAAGAAGCCAGTTAATAAAATCCATCATACACATATCTCCGTCAAAGAATGGAATTTTCTTGTAGTTAGGAGTGCGTCTTTGAATATATCGAACATTGTTGCTGCAAGATGATTTCCTAGCAAAAAGAGTAGCAAACTTTTGCTAGATTTCGCCTATAATTTTCTGACTCTTTTCACAAAATTGGTGATTCTCATCACTAAAATTAAGGAACTCAGCCCTGGTGAGGACTAGGTTGTTGACATCGTCATCGCCGTCATTGTTGTGGTGGTCACCATCTTGTCAGTTAGCCATCAGACCAAGGTAAGTCAAGGCTCTGATACCAACTGATGTCGTGGAAGCCTAAAGAGAAAGCAGACACGATGCTCTCTTGATGGAACAGAAACTAAACTGTTAGTAGAATCCACCAAAAGAAAATTTGACAAAATGTTTGTGTTTATTGATAATAGTCTAAAAACTGAATTGCCTTTGGAGGCTACAATGCGTTTAAATAGTAAAAACAAAACCTAGGGCAACTAGAAACCCTAAGGCAGCTACGAAAGCATATAAAACCCGAATTTGACTAAATAACATTAAAAAAACACCTAAAAACAAGGAAATAAATGCCCTAAACCTAAAATAACGAANTAGTGCTTTTTGGAGTGTGCATACAACTAAGTAAAACTGATATCACAGAAGCCTAAAGAGAAAGCGCACACGATACTCTCTTGATGGAACAAAAACTAAACTGTTAGTCTCTGATAGTAAACCTCGAATCCCCGAGGGGTTTCCCTGAATCCACAAGGAGATAAAATTAGAATCTACCAGAAGAAAATTTGACAAAACGTTTGTGTTTATTGATAATAGTCCAAAAACTGAATTACCTTTGGAGGGTACAATGCGTTTAAATAGTAAAAACAAAACCTAGGGCAACTAGAAACCCTAAGGCGGCTATGAAAACATATAAAACCCTAATTTGACTAAATAACATTAAAAAACAGCTAAAAACAAGGAAATAAATGCCCTAAACCTAAAATAACGAAAATTACATAAAAATACCAAATATAAAATATTACAGAAATTAATTAGAATATTTTGTCCTACATCAGACCGCTCCACTTGAAATAAACTCGTCCTCGAGTTCATTCTTGAAATTTGAAATCTTCCACTCCAAATAAACAAATACTTTGAATGTTTTAATAACTTAATTTGGTTCTGAAACTTGAATCTGTCATAAAGTGTAGCATAAAATTTCTTCTCATCTATTTTCAATTTATTTGCAACATCAATCAACAAAGGGTTTATAGTAAAATTAAAATTTTCTACTCCAAGAAAATTAACATATTGTGTAGTCATTTTCAACAAATCAATTGAGACCTCAGGATTGTGAGTTGTGGACTCATCCTCATATTTGACCTCAATTGAATCTTCCATAATGTTCTCAATAATGACCATATCTTCATTCCTGTCATCATCCACAACCAACTCAACCTTCGTGTTTTTGACCTCTTCATCAAATTTTTGACAAGTGGTATCTTTAATCTTCAATTCAATAACTTGTTGCAAGTGTTGATCTTTTTTAACCCCTACAAAATTTTCTTTGGAAATAGGTTGCTTCTTCTTAACTCTCAAACTCCTTTCTTTACTTGACATATGGACTTGACTGTGATAATTTTGGTTTTGTGGTTGACCTTCATGTTTTGAACATATTGCTTTTCATATGAATATACAGATTTATAATCAACACTTGTATAATCTAGTATATCATAATAGTCATTAGGAAACCATAAATCAATTAATACTCTTTTCATTCTTTGCCAAGAGTGAATTGGATGCTTACCTTCTTGCTTTCTATCAATTTGAATGTCTTTCCACCATTCTTCTGCTTCATTGTCTAATTTATTAGATGCAAGCCACACCTTTTCTTCATCACAAATCTTCCAAAAATTAAAATATTCTTCCAATTCAAGAAGCCAGTTAATAAAATCCATCATACACATATCTCCGTCAAAGAATGGAATTTTCTTGTAGTTAGGAGTGCGTCTTTGAATATATCGAACATTGTTGCTGCAAGATGATTTCCTAGCAAAAAGAGTAGCAAACTTTTGCTAGATTTCGCCTATAATTTTCTGACTCTTTTCACAAAATTGGTGATTCTCATCACTAAAATTAAGGAACTCAGCCCTGGTGAGGACTAGGTTGTTGACATCGTCATCGCCGTCATTGTTGTGGTGGTCACCATCTTGTCAGTTAGCCATCAGACCAAGGTAAGTCAAGGCTCTGATACCAACTGATGTCGTGGAAGCCTAAAGAGAAAGCAGACACGATGCTCTCTTGATGGAACAGAAACTAAACTGTTAGTAGAATCCACCAAAAGAAAATTTGACAAAATGTTTGTGTTTATTGATAATAGTCTAAAAACTGAATTGCCTTTGGAGGCTACAATGCGTTTAAATAGTAAAAACAAAACCTAGGGCAACTAGAAACCCTAAGGCAGCTACGAAAGCATATAAAACCCGAATTTGACTAAATAACATTAAAAAAACACCTAAAAACAAGGAAATAAATGCCCTAAACCTAAAATAACGAAAATTACATAAAAATACCAAATATAAAATATTACAAAAATTAATTAGAATATTTTGTCCTACATCAAAAATAGTTTATGTGAAACAAGTTTAACCCTATATATTTTATTGGGCAACTCTCTCCTAACGGACTGTTTACTGTTGTCAATGAAACATGATACTGTTTACGCAGGAAAGGACAAAAGCTCAACGGCAACGATAATCGCCATTGTTGTTCCAATAGCTGCATTGGTGCTAGTCCTAGTCATCCTGTCCTACTGTTTCCTAAGGAGAGCAAGAAAGAAGACCAATGCTATAAAGGGAGAGAGTTCTAAGAAATCTAATCATATCCTAAATTATCAAGGTATGCGAGTAGTCTTTTATATTTACATCATATGTCACTTTCTTCTCATTTTCAAGTCTTCATGAAAATGATGTTAACATATTCAAGTGTGAGTGGTGTAGTTCAAGTGTGAGTAGCGTAGTTAGGTAAATGTTCAAGTTCCATATTAGATAATAATTACAAGAATGGGTTGTTAATACTTAATATATCATAATTAGTTTTATATACAAAGAAAATAATTAATTGGACACAAAACCCATTGATTTAAGATAATTTTTATTTTTTTTTGTTTTAATATATATTTATATGATAGAATTTCAATCTATAATATTTGCTCTATGATAATTATTTGTTATCATTGGGTCAAGACGCCAATTGATTTTTGAATCACACTAAAATACCAATTGATTTTTGGTATAAGCGGGATTTTTAAACCCCCAAATCTCTTATTTGATGATAAGAAAATTTATCAATTGAGTTAACTAGAACTTACGATTTAAGTCGTTCTCGAGGGAGTGTTAAAAACTACTTGTCGGTTAAACTTAGGGTATATGGTAGTTTTTCAGAAAATGAGAAAGAAGTTATTGATTTTGTACAAACACTCACCTTATGATAAGCTAACATTGCTCTTTCTAGTGTAATATCTTACTTTTATTTTTTGGATGTTTAGCTGCAAGTGAATTAACAACTGTGGAGTCCTTGCAATTTGATTTTGGGACAATTGAAGCCGCCACAAACAAATTCTCAGATGACAACAAGATTAGTGAAGGTGGATTTGGTAAAGTATACATGGTATATATCAAAATTAATTTCTAATTTTTTTTTTTTTGGGTTACTCAAATAAGCATACGTAGAAAATTTACTGCATATAATTAGAATTCAAATGTGAAAAGTTTTGTCATGATCCTTATAACTCAATTGGTTGGCACTTTCTAGTATTTTCAATGAAACATTCAAAGTTTAAATCATCCATCCCCAATTATCAAATTATCAAAAAAATAATTTAAAAAGCTTTCAATTTACTGGAATTTAATAAATTCCATGAATTAAACTATGCTAAGGCTATTTAAAATACATATATTACCAGGGTACACTTCCTAGTGGACAAGAAATAGCTGTAAAGAGGTTATGGAAAAGTTCTGGACAAGGAGTAGAACAATTTAAACAATTCAAGAACGAGGTTGAACTACAAGCGAAGCTTCAACACAAAATTTTGGCAAGGCTATTGGGATACTGCTTGGAGGGAGAAGAAAAGATACTTATCTATGAATTTGTGCCCAATAAGAGTCTTGACAATTTTATATTTGGTTTGTCTTTCTAAACATGCATCCAATATTTTAAAAGCATTTGGAATTCTTTGTTTTTATTTTTATTTTATTTTATTTTATTTTTTTGGATGAACTTTTAGATTCAAAAAAACAAGGACAATTGGATTGGGAAACACGATATAAGATAATTGGAGGGATTGCTCGAGGAATACAATATCTTCATGAAGATTCTCAACTTAGAATTATACATTGTGATCTAAAGGCTAGCAGCATATTGTTAGATGCAGAAATGAATCCAAAAATTGCAGATTTTGGTATCGGACGGACTCTTGAAGTTGATCAAACTCAAAGAAATGCAAGTAAAATTGTGGGGACATAGTAAGTTCCAAATGGTTTTTCTTCTAATTTGCATTATCAGAATTAATGCATTTATTCAAGTCCTATTCCAAGTAATTAATCATTGAAAAAATATTTATAAAAAATGCAAAAAAAGGTAATTTTGACATATTGAACTTGAAGAACATCTCATGAGGTTCGTCATTGTCATTTAGTTACACTACTATGTTTTTGGTGTTGGTTTGCAGTGGTTATATGTCTCCAGAGTACGCAATGCAGGGGGAATTCTCTGATAAATCTGATGTATATAGTTTCGGTGTCCTTGTCCTTGAAATTATCACCGGAAAAAAGAATAGTAACTTTGAATTAAAAGGGGCTGAGGACCTCTTGAGCTACGTGAGTATATAAAATATAGTGTATTTTTTTCCCTTTCTTAATGCCTAGGGTCACCACTAGTAGCATGACATTCTAAACACTACCTTATAAAATGTGCAGGCATGGATACATTGGAGGGATGGGAGGCCCTTGGAATTGTTGGATCCAACTTTGGAAGGTTTTTATTTGATAGATGAAGCCATTAAATGCATCCACATCGGC
This sequence comes from Quercus suber, assembly GCF_002906115.3. NCBI lineage: Eukaryota > Viridiplantae > Streptophyta > Magnoliopsida > Fagales > Fagaceae > Quercus > Quercus suber. The sequence goes on along the minus strand of NW_027070018.1, from coordinate 218,968 downwards.
TTATTATGTGTTCAGAAGGTTCCAGCTGACAGACCCACTATGGCATCAATAGTTCTCGCGCTTAATAGCCACTCTGTTAGTCTACCAGCACCGCAACAGCCAGCTTTTTTCCTTCGCAACACAGACCAGAACTTGCTCCAAATGTCTATGGAGTCTGATCAATCTACTAGCATGTCCATGTCATGGTCTGTCAATGAAGAATCTGTTACTGAACCACACGCTCAATAGTTTACAGAAGCCAGGAATGCACAAGTTTTGTGCAAACGGGTGGGCATAAATTTAAAGCTAAGACATTAAATTATTTGGGTTTTTGTACAACGAGTCTAAGGCCATTACATTTTTAAAAACATCTTTTACAATCACTGACATGAGCTGTTTTGATTGTATGTAATAAATGTGTTATTAGTGCTGATGGATCGAAGTAAAAATATTATTCAAACTTCCAATCTCAACATCTCATGCTAGTAATTATAAAAAAATTATGTCGCATTACTCTTACAATGAAATAACCAATTAGTTTATTTATTGTAGGTTCCAGGTAACTCAACTAGTAAAATATTTACTTTAGAAAAAAAAAAAAGGTAAAATATTTTATGGTTGAATGGGATTCAATCCTCATCTACACTAAAAACCGATTCGTGTTTTAGTCTGATGATAATAACTATTATTAGGAGCGGATGACAAAGGTTGAAACTATTTCCAAAAAAAAAAAAGAAAAAAAAAAAACCAATTGGCTATTTAACCAAAGAAAAAAGCACGCTGATATTGAGGAAGGATTCACTTATAATCAAGAGCATAATACTGGATGTTCTCACTGCAAGAAATGTTAATATTTGTGAAAATCCAACACGGTCACAATGGTCTCTACCTTTTTGTTAGAGATAGTATCTCATATTCTCTAATAGGCCAAAAACGTATTGACTCCTTGTGATCAAATAATCAATTAATTAATTAGCCAAGTTATTAATTAATCAATTTAACATACAAATGCGTGATAGCACAAACAAATTACCAATAAACTAATTATGCAGCAGAAAATAAATAACATGGTGATTTATTTACGAATGAGGAAAACCTAACGGCAAAAACCCCCCGAGTGATTTTTAAGTCATCACTCTCGAAGTTCTGCTATTATCACAACAAACGGTTATAAGTAAAGAATCTCAAGTGCCTTAACAACCTACAGTTCAACCTTTACCCTAATACCCAATTGGACTTGTTTTGTAGTGACAATTTCCCCTTTTGATGCACGGCTCCTAAGTACATGACTAACCAATTGCGCGGATCCCAGTACGCGACTTCAATCACCAACTAGAGAAAGTTTGTTGGCTGCAAAGTTCTTCAGTTATCCCAATGACGACGATCAAGAAGATGCTTGGTCACAAAACCCTTTGATGCAAATACACAACTTCTTCAAGAGTGATAAACTAGGGCAAAACTTTGTCTTTGGTCATAATTTGCTTGAACAGAGTTTGTTCAACGCTTATGTAACTTGTGAACCCTTTGACGGCCCTTAAAACAATCATTTTATATGTCTAGGGTTAGGAGAAAAGAAAGCCTAAACACATAATCACGGATCCCAAGAAAATCAGATTAGAAAATTTGAAATTCATAAACCTCGACAGATAGGAAGTGTCGAGCAGGTGTCGAGCACATGGGCTTGAGACAGCATCTTAAACCTTGACATATGCTAGCTGTCGAGCTTTAATGAACTGCACTTCTTCAGCTTGTTTCTTGGACAGACTTGATGATTTCAACACTTAATCTTGAAACCTTATTTCTTGAAGTATTAAAAACACCTAGAATTACCAATTACAAGTAAAGTGCATTTTGTCAAAGAATTAGCCAATTACATAAAAGAATGACATATGTTCTTAACAAGTAAACCACATATTCCTAACAATCTCTCCTTTTGGCAATCTGTGACAAAACCACAACAAACAAATTAGAGTGAGAAAGTCATAAATCATTCAACTCATATTCACTTGTTGAATACAATAAAATTATCTTGACACAAACTCTTGAAAAACTTTCAAGAAGAGAGTTTATAGCAAGTAGATTTTAACAACCTATATTTCTGAAACACTTTAAACAAAACTCATCAAGGGATCTTCGTGTGAAATAGAAATAATAAATTGCATACAAGTATAAGAAGCATATGTATAGAGAGAGAAAAGAAACAACACATGTAAGGTAAGTGAAAGAAATATACATCCACATATAAAGAAGATAAGTACAATGTATGTGTAAAAATGGTCACAAGACCCAATGTACAAGAACAAATGTATCTATAAAAAAAAGAAATAAAAGATACATCATATCTTCAGTACATCCCTCATATCAACAACAACACTCCCCGTATCAAAAATGTCATATACTAACTCTCCCCTAAGAGTGACTACTCTCATATCCCAAAACTACTCCCCTTTTTTTCACGAGTGACAAAGGGTAAGAATGTTAAGTAAACATTTCATCAGTAAAGCTAGCATCTCCATCATCATCTGAAGCATCATCGTCATAACCATCATCATCATCATCCTCAGCATCAGAATCATAAGCCATTGTAGGAGGTGGTGGAGGAGAAGCCTCACAAGCATAGCCACCCATAGTCGCTTGCCATAGTGCAATACAACCGAGACGAATGTTCACCTGATACAACTCAGTAGAGAGTGTATCAAGACGAGCACCCATGTGCTGCAGCTGTGCCATGATGTCTCTAAGTGACACATCGCTCATAGAAGAGGAAGGGGCAGATGTAGATGGAGCAGAATGAAATGGAGCCGGATAGGAGGGAGGAGTGGAATTCAGTTGTCGCTTCCTAAACTGCGCCTTACTACATTTTATGGTAGTGGCATCTATGGCACAAAAGTGTGTGAAGTGGGTAGGCACAGGAAAAGGGATGGAAAAATGGCGTAAGATCCTCGTGATAGCGGAAGGAAAGATGAGCTTATCACTGGACGTTGAATCTTGATGAACATCTATAATGGAAAGAATAAAATGTGAAGGGAATTCAATAGTAAGATGCTCAAGAAGAGATAACAAAAATCTAGCATGAGACTCTGTAATGGAGTTGTAGTGAGAGAATGGATAGAGAAAAAAAGTCATCACTATGTTCAAGAAGCGAGGGCTTTTAGTAAAAGGCATACATGGTGTAAACTGACGCTCACCCCAATCAGCAGGGCGCTTATAGAAGGCAGCCATGAGCTCATCCTTAGACATAGTCCTCAGATGCTTACAACTAGGATAGTCAGGATACCCTACCCTAGGTACCAGAAGCACATCCGCAATAACTTGCGGTATTATAGGAATGCGCGTACCTCGAACGCGAGTGAAGAAAAGAGGTACTGAACGATCGATCCCATACATGTTGGAGTAAAACTCCTGGATAAGTACGAAAGGACATGTGACTGGGACGTCACACAATGACTCCGATTCCCGACTGTAAATGACAGTGGGAAGGTTAGTGTCGGCGAAGTTCACCAAATGAACACCTCGTCTAGAAAAGTTCTCCGAAAATGCCTTATGGGAATTATCATCACGAAACCGAAGAGAGAGAGGAGCAGAATCAGAAGATGAAGAGGCTCCAGAACGAAGAAGGTTCCAGGCCGAAATGGATTTACATTTAGGTGCCATAAACACGACTAATGAAAACAATAGAAAGAAAGGGAGAGAGTGAGACAATCAGAAAAGCCCCAAACAGTTTAAATATATCAAATATATTGAAAAGAGAGTATGTATGCATAGGGAATGCATGAACATGTAACATGCAAAAGAAATTGCATCATGGGCTTAGCCCAATCCAAACCTATCAGCACACAAACAGATTGCACACATCTAAATATATGATAATACTTTTATAATGCTAATGTGATGCAATGCATGAGATTTTAAACTCATTTAAGTAAAACCCATCCCAAAATTTCAACAATAACTCATCAATTTTGAAAAACCCAAAACTTTTCAAAAACCTCAAAACCTAGGTTTCAAAACATGAAATGCATGAAGAAGGAGAGATTAGAAGTTTACCAAGTGAAGAAAAACTTGAAAAAGCTTGAAGAAACCCTTGAGGATTAAGATTGGAGTGAGATGAGAGTGTTTGGGAGAGAAAAGAGAGAGCTATTGAGAGAGAGATCGAGAGAAATGACTTCCGGATCGCACGGGAGGTATATAGAGTTTTTTAGTAAATCTTGATAGATAAGGAGTCGAGAGGTGTCAAGACATCTATCAAGGTAGGTGTCGAGAAAATGGTCGTTGACAGATGCAGGTGTTAAGGAGGTATTGAGGAACAAAACACTAGATCAAGAATAGAAGCTTGATCAATCCACCAGGTGTCAAGAGGCTATCGATGTGGCAGGAACTTTCTCGATCGATCCACTAGGTGTCGAGGAGGTGTTGGGATTGAGATAAGAAAAAGCTTGAGAAGCTCGATAGATAGCAAGGTATCGAGGAGGTGTCAAGCAAGCTTTTAAAAACAATTTTTTGGGAAGTGAAAAACTCAAATATGAATGCAATCCAACATGCAACTCAACAAATGATCCAATCAACATATTAAACTCTCAAAGTCATCTTTCAACAGTAATTTTAAGCACATAGATCCTCAAACACACACATACACACACACACACACACACACACACACACACACACACACACACACAAAACAAGTCTAACAAATTTTATATTTCAAAAACAAGTCAGGATAGTTTAGTGAACATACATTAACACATGTAAAATCTTGTGATGGCCAAATCACATTGTACTTGCATATGTATCAAAAGTAGCAAAGAATATTGCGTGTTGTGCGTGAAAAACATCGCAAGATTACATAAGTGTATACTTGTTATGACGATTTGAAATATAAGAAAATCACTTTAACTTACACATAATTATAATTGTTTGATAGGGACTATCACCTTCGAGGTACATCCTATAACTCCTACATCTCCTAGAATACACGTTTGTAATCATATTTAAAAACATTTTTGATCTTTTTGCTTTTTACTTTCTTTGCATATTTTTCATTTTAAGCATACCATGCATGGGCATATAAGAGAGCGAAAAGAAATACCCAATGATATTTAACATTCCAATTTTGCTATGTCGAAGCACAAAAATGTTATTGACACTGTACTTTTGCTATGCCGAAGCATACGGGTGTCATATTATGATTGGCGGGCAATAGTGGTGAGATGATTATTTATGCCTTTCTCTTAGAATTTTCTAGTTATTCCCATCAAAAAGAGTGATACGAGTGTTAAGTACAAGAGATAACTTAATCTTAATCATCACAAATAAGAGCCATAAAACTCACTTGCTTAGTTGTGCTTAAAGATGCTCATCTAATTTACAAAAGATACAAAGTTTAGAAAACTTTGTTTCAATGGCCATCCAAAGTACACAAGTACCAATGTACACAAAATACACACTGTTTTTGTATTTTTCTGATTTTCAATTATTTTTTTATATGAAAAACAAAAATAAGCAAAAATTGAAAACAAACAAACAAAAATAAAAGCATAAACTAGACTGACTCAAAATAAAAGCAAAACATACAAGTAATGCAACAAACAAAAATAAGAAGATAGAAGAAAATGATAAAATCACTTAGAGTCCTTTTTCTTGCACACCTTGGAAGAACATTTCCTTTGATTAAACACTTGAACCGGCAGTGAGGGTGAAGAATTGAAACCGTTCAAGTTCTAAAGGAATATGAGGGCTTTCAGAAGATCTCTAAGAGGAACAAGAGAGGATTGAAGCTGATTCTAGCTTTCAGATGCTATCGTGCAGTTGCTCTGTTAAGTGGCTAACCACTTATAGCAATTTGGTCTAGTATGACCGGCAGCTCCACAATGATGGCAGAGATGCTACTTCTTCTGTTTAGTCTTTTGAGAGTTAGCCTTCTTAGCCCTAGGGTTTTTAACTTCTTTCTTATCCTATTTAGGGGTGCCCCTAAGATAGATTTACCCTTGTTTAAGTTCTCACTAACTAAATCAGTTTTAACATCATTATTCTCAATTTCAGTATTATTAGCAAAAGGAACAAATATAGTAGTACTCGTAGAAGCAGTATTATAGGAAGAAAGACCATACCCTAAACTTATTTGATCTAAAGCAGATTTCTGAATACTGAGCATCTCTTCAAGCTTTGCACTTGAAGTCCTCTCCAATTGGGCTCTAACTTGAAACAGCTTCGCTTCAAGCTTCTTGGTCTTCTCAGTCAAGAAATTGTTCTCAAACCTCAATGCACCAATTGTTTGATTAGCTTCATCAAACTTTACGGAAAGCTCTTCACAATCAAGTTCCACATCACTGAGCTTCTTGGTTACTAGCCTATACAGTTTCTCATGCTTCTCAAAGAGCTTGTACAGTTTCCCAAAGGCTGTATGGATATCATCTTGATCATCCATCTTCTCAAACTTGGACTTCACCAATTATTCTTCTTCGTCCACCTCTTCAACAATCCCTCAGTAGGATTGATTGTGGCAGTGAAGGCATTTAAGATTTTGTCATCCTCATCATCTAAATCATCTTCAGGTTCAGTGTCACTCAATGTAGCAGCAAGTGCTTGCTCTTCCCAATACTCTTGAGATATGTGGAACATTCTTGCTTCATATGACCGAAATCATGGCACCCAAAGCACTTAGGTATTGCGAGAACAGTGTACTGATCACCATCCCTAGCATCCTTCTTCTTTGTCTCAGCTTTTGAACTGAGAAGAACTGGATTGCCTACGGTTCTTGTCAAAGCCCTTTCCATTGGCATTCTTCGTAAACTTCTTGAACTGCCTAGTGACGTAGGACTTCATCGTCAGAAGACTCATTTATGTCACTGCTCTTGGCCTTCAGCGCCATGCTCTTGCCTTTACCCGACTTGCCAATCCTTGATAACCCTAACTCGTAGGTCTGCAGATTACTAATCAGCTCTGTCAAAGGAATCTTGTCAATATCCTTTGATTCTTTTATCACCGTAATCTTGGCATGGAATCTCTCGGGTAGAGATCTGAGCACCTTCCTTACAATCTTGGGTTCAGGAATGGTTTCTCTAAGATTGAAGGCTGAGTTCACTATGTCCTTTAGCTTGGCATAGAACTCATCGAACGACTCATCCTCATCCATCTTTATCTCTTCAAAGCTTGTAGTGAGCCTCTAAAGCTTTGAATGCTTGACAGCCTTTGTACCCTCAAAGGTTGTCTAGAGGATGGCCCATGCTTCCTTAGTAGTTTCAGTGGAGGATACCTTTTTAAACTCTTCATTGGTGACCGCACTGAATAAGGTATTCTTTGCTCTGATATTTGATAGGCCAAAAATGAATTGACTCCTTGTGATAAATTAACCAATTAATTTAGCCAAGTGAATAAATTAAGTTAATTAACCTGCAAATGCGTAGTAGCACAATCAAATCACCAATAAACTAATTATGCAGTAGAAAATAAAGAACACAGTGATTTGTTTACGAATGGGAAAAACCTGATGGCAAAAACCCCATCGAGTGATTTCCAGGTCACCACTCCAGAAATTCCACTATTATCACAACAAGCAGTTACAAGTAAAGGAATCTCAA